>NC_141991.1:19394581-19609581 GCF_049901715.1 Pseudonaja textilis
TAGCTATCAGGTTGTGTCCATCCAATCAGTGCATTTCCTGGTTAAGATTTCATAATTTTCAAGGAAATGTTTCAGCCCCAAGTAGACCATACAAAGAAAATTCTTTATTTAGATGAGCTACAGTAACAGAATTTAATAAGCGGATTCAAGTAATCAAATACAGTACCTTCACATTCTTGCTCCTTCTTTATCATTATCTATAATTACAGCTCTTTCTGCAGCTGTTCTGATGCTCAGTGGAAAAAGTGTCAGAGTGATACATGTACAATCAGTGACAAAAGGTCTACAATTTGAAAGTCATGCTCAAAGAAGAAAATAGGAAAGGGGAGGAACAAGGGATACCATCTATACTATTGTATAATAACCGTGTTCCATATGACAGGTGGTTTTGATAGTTATTGAACAATTGCAAGCCTTCAAATTCAAAGCAAAATTCAGGAAACCTGGTTTGGATCCTTTATGTTAGATAAGAAACCTTAAGACCCACAAAGAGAGTTTGACTCACACATTTAAAAAAATGGGAAACAATAATTTCTTTGCTTTGTCTTCCTAGCAATTTTAAAGAAGATCCTTTTTGCAACTTTGCATCTCTCGGCACCAATTAAGATCTCCATATGCACATTTGGGGGCTCTCCATCATGTCCCTTGAGATATTTATTTATTTGATTTGTCAATTGCTTACAAGATAATAGGTATAAGTATATACATAGTTTTGAATACATGAAATGGGTATATATAAGAAAAATAAAAGAAATAATAGGACAGGGACTGTAGGCACGTTGGTGCGCTTATGCACACCCCCTACAGACCTCTTAGGAAAGGGGTGAGGTCAATAGTAGACAGTCTAAGGCTAAAGTTTTTGGGGTTTGGGGAAGAAACCACAGAGTCAGATAGAGTATTCCAAACATTGATCACTCTGTTGGTGAAGTCGTATTTTCTGCAGTCAAGTTTGGTGCGGTTAACCTTGAGTTTGTATCTATTGTGTGCTTTTGTATTGTTATGATTGAAGCTGAACTATTCATTTGCAGGTAGAACGTTGCAATGCATGGTTTCATATAGTATACTTAGATCGGACCAAAGGCAGCATAGTTCTAGATTTTCTAGGTCTAGAATTTCAAATCTGGTATATAATCTGGTATATACTCTCAACACTCTCTCTTCCACTCCATCCATTTTGTCTGAGGAAAATTTTTTGAATACTTGGAGGAAAGCTTACATCTATTTTGTAAAATGTTAATACCAATTTGGATTCCTCTCCTCTCCTTCCATCTATATATCCTATCCATCTATGTATTCCATCCATCCATCCATCGCAGGGGGTCTTCAAACTTGACAGCTTTTAAGACTTGTGGACTTCAACTCCCAGAATTCTTCCTCCAGTCATGTTGGCTCAGGAATTCTGGGAGTTGAAGTCCACAAATCTTAAACTTGCCAAGTTTGAAGACCCTTGATCTATCGCCTCTATAGAGCACTTCCTATTTCTCGCCCCTTTTTCGATAGCCCCGCCCCTCGCAGCACCACCACCACCCCAGTCCCGCTGTTCTAAGAGGGTCGCGCGCTCAACAGCCAAACCGTCTCACCCGCTCCCAGAGCTGCTGGGCGAAGGCGCGCGCGGTGGGCTCGGTCACCCGTAGCGTCTCGGTCTCCTCTAAGCGAGAGAGCAAATCCTCCGGAGTCCGACTCCGCTGGGCCAGGCCCACCATGAAAGCAACGACATGGCGCTCGCTCAGCCCCAGAAGGGTATGGAGCTGGTTCGATACCCAGCGCTCCAACTCGCCCGCCATTGTAGCGGGATGCTGAACCCCCAATTCTCCTATCCCACCCCCAGCTTTTCGAAATGCGTGACAGTATTTCCGGGCTCGTGCTGCTGGGAGCCAATCAGCAAGCTGAGAAAGGCGAAACTTTCGTCATCTTAAAGCGACATTTTTTTTAAAAAAAGTAGGATTACCTACGTTGCTCTCGAGTTTGTCAGTCTCTGAAATGGGAACATGGGAGTTGAAGTCCAGTACTCCGGAGAGGCAGCCGATTAAAACGTTCTAATGTAAACAGTGCTTTTTAACAACCCTCGTCAGGCTGCAATTTCCATCATCCACAATAGTATGAAAAACAATATGTATGAAATATATATATTATTATATTATATTATATTTATATTATATTATATTATATTATATTATATTATATTATATTATATTATATTATATTATATTATATTATATTATATTATATTATATTATTATTATTATTATTATTATTATTATTATTATTATTATTATTATTATTATTATTATTATTATGAAAAACAATAGATACAAACTCAAGGTTAATCGCACCAAACTTGATTGCAGGAAATACGACTTCAGCAACAGAGTGGTCAATGTCTGGAATACTCTACCTGACTCTGTGGTTTCTTCCCCAAACCCCAAAAACTTTAACAGACTGTCTACTATTGACCTCACCCCTTTCCTAAGAGGTCCGTAGAGGTCTTCTTAAGTGCACCAATCATGCCTACCGTCCCAGTCCTATTGTTTCTTTTTTTTTCTTATATGTATCCATGTATTCATAACTATCTTTTTACTTATACCTATTATCTTGTAAGCAATTGACAAACCAAATAAAATAAAATAAAATAAAAAAATAAAAAATGGCCAAGGATGATAGGTCGCTACATTACACAGCCTACCAACACAAAAGCTTGAACACGTTATGGCTATTTCTCATAGCTGTGTAATCTGCAGTTTATTCTGCTCTTCCACATTTGTGTGTGTGTGTCTGTGTGTGTGTGAACCAGCTGCTCTATTTCTAGCGTTATGTGCCAAAAACCATTTTCTGATGAAGAAAGATCATAAGGGAAATCATACGTAATTCTATTCAAGAGCACGTTTTGAAATCAGGGATTTTGCTTCCAGAATACAGTATACCTATCAGCTTTACACATTTTCTGTGTTTTCGACTGCAGTGCATGAAAAATGAAGAAGAGCCAATTTATTTAAATCATTAGTCATCACAGTCTTTCAGTGTTGTACTACTTGCTCTTGAATCTCCCCTTCTTTATTTTAGAACTTCACTTGTGTTCCCTCAGACTGGATCCCCCTAAAATCAGGATTTTTTTTTTCCTGAGAAGCACCTAATCCATATGTTGGATGTCAAGAAGTTTCAATCCTTCCCCAATTAAGTATAATAAAACTAAAGAAGAAGTTATAGTGAGATCATTTGTTGTATGCTTCGTTTGTTGCAATAATCTAACCTAAGGATTATTTGATTATATCCAGGGTTGTGGGAGCGCCATCACTTGAGATTTTCAAGAAGAGATTGGACTCCCATCTGTCAGAAGTGGTGTAAGGTCTCCTGCTTGGTCAGGGGGTTGGACTAGATGACCTACAAAGTCCTTTCCAACTCGGATTATCTGTTATCTGAGGGATAGAGGAACCTGTCATGTGAATTATTTTGGTCGTGAAGAGGAGAACTGCATGCATTTATGTCTGCTTCTAGGCAAGCTTCACTGATTGCCAGTTTGCTTCTGGGTTCAGTTGAAGGTGCTGGTTTTAACCCTCAAAGCCCTATATGGAATGGGGCCAAGTTATTTGAGAGACCACCTTTCCCTGGTTATATCTACTTATCTCAACAACTCCAGCAGCAGTTACATTATGGATAACATATGCTAAGGATTTTCATCTCATGGCACCTGCCCTCTGGAACACCATTCTCCTTAATGTGAGATTAGTCCCAACTCTATTAATCTTCCAGGTGTCTCTTAAAATATGTTCCCCCCTAGTCTTGGGGATCCCATAGAAACAGGGAACCTGCAAGATGGTTATACTGAATATAGGATATTGATCCATTCTTCCTCTCTTATTTATAAGTATGTTTTATGGTTTTAATGGTTGTTTAGACTTTTTAACTCTTTGTTCCATTATACACTGCCCAGGAAGGGTCACATTAATGAGATGAATGCTATATAAATTCATTAAATAAATAAAGGTAAGAATTAAATGTTTTGCTGGAACACACCAAAGTCCAGCATTTTGTTTACAAAGTGCATAGGATATAACAGATATATGCGATCAGCAGACCACAAAGAAACATCTTCTTATTGTCATTTCTTTTAAGATTCAAGATGGCTATTTTAAGGAAAAGTTCTATGTAACTGTCATAATGAATAGAGCAATAAAGACCACTAGATTATCGTGCAACATCATTCTGGTTTATTGTTAATAATAATTACACGTATCAAAAAAAAAACACTGATGGAAATGGCTGGACACAGCTTCTTCAGCCCTCATTTAACATACATTGATCTTTGCAGACCCCATCACATGCCTGTCAAAGAAAAATATGTCTGTAGTATTCAGTCACTCACTCACTCACTTATTCATGGGCTTTACGTTGGCTGTCCCGGCAGTGCAAAATAAAAGGAGAAATGATAATTAAAAAGGGTGCACAGATAGATAAATTAGTAATGAAGGGAGAGAGAAGATATGTAATTTTCTCTTCTGCGCCTTCCATTCAAACTTTTACTTCTTCACTCAACAATTTTTGTTCCTAAGCCTCACCTTTCTCCTCCCATACATTCATCAACTTTCTCTCAATCTGCGTTCTTGTTCCATTGATGAGTTGTGCCATTCTTCGAGTAATTTAATTGAGCAAGTCAACCAAGCTTCACAGTTGGGGAGAGAAGATTCCTGTTCAGCAAGATTCCTGTTTAGAAAAATTTTCAATTTTATTTGGACACTTCCATCTTAAGGTCAGACTTTCAGCCAGGGTAGCTACAGAAATTGAATCGTATACTTTTGGTTCCAAAATGTGGATTTATGAACTATTACAGTCCTGAGGCAGGAGCTGGGTTGTGGAGTGGGTGGAGGGCTTGGAGGGCCTCACTGGCTCTCAGCTTTCCTGAGTCAACCCACCTCATTTTTTTATTACCAGCACTACAAATGATTTGCCCCCTGCCTCACGGCCCAAGGTGGAAGGTCATCCTGAGAGACCCAAAAGCTATAGCTCTTTCTTCTTCTCATCAAAAATGAACGCGTCTTTATCCAGGTGTGCAAGCTGAGCGGTAGTGCTCAGATGTTCAGGTGGTGCATAGAAGTAGCCAGGTAAACATCTTCAAACAAATGTACAATGGTTTTGTTTTCCTTAACGTTAACTAAGTTAAGACTTCATCCTAGTTAAAAAATACTATGCAGTGCAGAATGGCAAGTACAGGTTGTCCTCGACTTACAACCATGATAGGGAGAGCAAGATTCATCATTAAGCAATGAGGTCATTAAGTGAATCATCCATGGCTATTAAGCAAGACAGCAGGTGCTTGCAACCTCCTGCTGGCTTTTCCATTGATTGTTGGAATCTGGATGAGAAGATCACAAATGGCAGCCACCTGACTGAAACATCGTTAAGTGTGAGCTGGTTGAAAAGTGCCTAGATCACAATCATATGACCATGGGAACACTGCCACGGTCTTAAGGTTGAGGACCAGCCATAAGTCACTTTTTTCAGCACCATCATAACTTTGAATGATTGCTAAACAAATGGTCATTAAGCGGACTACCTATATTTCTCAAAATGGATGGTAGAATAATATTACTAGTATTATTGCTACTAGTAATAATACTTTTTTGGCTAAAGAATCCAAAGTCATCTGGGGTGGTGGTGGGGAGGAGGAAGGTCAATTTGGCAGCCACAATTGTCCAACTGAAGGGACAGTCCTTCGAGTGTGGTGTTGTGGACACCATCCAGACCTATTGTACCCTCTCCTGTGGCCACCCCTGAAAGCATCGCTTCATTTTTTTTTAACCATTCATGGCTCTGTTCACTTCACTTCATGCCCACTCATCTAAGTCCATATGAGTTGTGAATTCTAAACATGAAATGGATACGATTAAAACCAGAAGCGGAACTTTTCTCCTGATTCCGCTTTGTTCGTCCATTCCCTCCCCCCAGCCCTTGTTCCGCTTACTTACTTTAGCCTGGCAGTCCCACAGGACCACCCCAGCCTGAAGTCAAAGAGAGAGAAAACACAAAATGCCACCACAAAGAACAACTGTCTCTGCACCCCATGCAGAGATAACCTTTCCCTAATTGCTCAATTCCATGCCTTACTAAGTGCTCTTGTTTTAAAACACAGAGAGGCCCATCCCCATTGCCCAGTTACATGCCATATTACTCACACCTAGAGTCATGCTATGTTGAATTGACTTCCTCTTCAATGGCCCCCCTCCCATCCCCGAATACTGATAAGCAGTGTGTAACCTTCCCTGGTCTCCCCCTGAAATATGGTGCTCGTTTTCCTTTAAACATCATAACAAGACAAGATACTTTTACAAAATAAAAAAAGCAGAAAAACAACAACAACCAGACAAAGTTACATCAATGTCCTTCAGCCCAGAGCTGAAGCTTTCAAATGCTGTGTGGTTCATGGTAAGGAGTAAAATAGGTCAATGATGTTAGCCCTTGGTGTTTGAAGGTTCGATGGCCTTTCCTCAAGGAAAGTTTTAGGCTCCTCGCTGACTGACAGGAGCGGCAGGAAAAGTATTGCTTAAGATTCCCATCTAGATTGGACTGCATTTTGCACAATTTGGAGCCATCTAGATGTGGGATACTTTTTCCTAAGCAAAGAGGTTCTGTTTTCAGGGTCAGCACAAAGAGAAGAGCCACATCAAGTGTGAAGATGCTGCGTAACTCCTGAAGGAAGAAACATGCGGCCTTCAAAGCTGTAGGAAAAGGCTGATAGGTCTTTACTGGTCCCTGTTTCTTTTTCCTCGGTGTGTCAGTCATTGGAAGACAAAAAGAGATTCAAGGTCCAGCCGAAGGATTTTAGAACACGGCTTCAAGTCTTGAAATGGATTCTACCTTTTCCTGCACCAGGAAAGAAAGACAAATAAGCTATCGCCGACAGGACTCATCTAGAAAAAGGAAAAGAAAGAATACCAACATAGTTAGCAAATGAGGAAAACAACAACTCCTGAGTTTGCATTCCCCATTTTTGCACTTGTTAAAAAGGCCTTTAGATGGCACTTCAGTATTATCTCTAAGGTTCTTTCTATTCTTCCGGCTGTAGTATTTCTGGTTTTACAAGTATCTCCTCTATTTATAATGGTACAGAGGTTTTTCAGAGGGAGCGAGGGAGGGAGGTCTGGATGAAAATTAGGGTTTCATCTGATCTCAATACTTGTAGTCTGCTGATATTTAAAAAAAAAACACGTTGCCCTGTTTTTGTTGCTACTGCTGGATATAGTTCTAGACATCAGAATCATCACACTGATATTCAAGGACAATCTTTCTTCAGGGTTGTCGAAAGCTCTGGAAATAGATCATATTATTCCTGAACCAAATCTTGAATTCAGCTAAGTGAATGTGCTCTTTTGATCAGCAGAGGCTGATATTTGTGAACCTTTCCAGCTCTAACATACTTGAAAATCCCCGCTGTATGAAGATAAGCAGAGAATTTTTAACCTAGGGAAGCTTTCAAAGTACTACATACAACCTCTGCTATTGCAAGTCGAACAACAGACAGATATGTAAAAACTCCTCAATCTCTATACGGTGGCAATTGTCTACAAGACCTCTTTCCCATAAACATAACAGGTTGGCAGCCCAGTTTACCCCAACTTGCAAGTTACAATTCAAAACCCAGAAAAAAAGAGATAGAATCTGTGTCAAGAGTGATTGTAGAAAGGTCTTTGTAATCCAAGCATTTCTATGGGTATCCCAGATACTCACCTACAATAAGTGGTTTGCTCCTGAGCAGGCCAGGGAGGCCACGATGAAGCAGCAGCAACTCCTCTTCATCTTCTTCCTCATCACCAAGGGGGTTTGTGCTAACCAAAGACTCTGACTCTTCTGGGGGCCCAAACTCCTCCAGTAGCGAACTCTCTGATGGGTATTGGAATGTCCTCTCCAGCTGATTCTCACTGAATGAAATCTTAAGCTGCAGGTAGGAAGAGAAAGAGGGAGATATGGATGGATGGGTGGATAATATTACAAGTCTACAGTTACAGTCACCCCATTGATGTCTGACTATGCAAGATTATGCCTCGGCCCATCTCAAACGTGGTGGGCATGGCGTGGCTGGGTGGATGTGGCAGGGGAAGGATATACTGCTAAATCCCCATTCCCTCCCCACCCCACTAACCTGCTTTCCAGCTCTGTTCTTCTGTGAAGAGCAACAAAAGAAGACCCAGCCAATCAGCTGGGACTTGGGAGGCAGAGAATAGATGGGGGGGTGGGGCCAGTCAGAGGTGGTATTTGCCGGTTTTCCGAACTACTGAAAATTTCCACTACTGGTTCTCCAGAACTGGTCAGAACCTGCTGAATACCACCTCTGCATAACTTTGTCCTTTACTTTTTGAAGGGAGGTTATAGTATACTTCAGTGAGACTCCAGGGGTTAAATCTCTAAGGAGGCGAAAGATGCCTTACAAGAAAACAAAGGCTTAATGAGTTTGAATTGCACTTATGGTACAGTAGCTACATTTAGAGCCATAGGAGAATTACATAGTAAGAGTCCAGGATGGGATCATGGTAGTAGTAATAGTACAGTGCGTCTGGAAAGCCCAGTAAGATTAAAGGAAAGTGTGTAATTGAGTGTATGTGGCCTCTGGAGAACTAAATTAAGGGAAAGGATGCAAGCACGACATCCAATTCAGAGATGGTATTCAGCAGGTTCTGACCAGTTCTGGAGAACCAGTAGCTGGAATTTTGAGTAGTTCGGAGAACCGGCCAATACCGCCTCTGACTGGCCCCGCCCCCATCTCTTCACTGCCTCCTGAGTCCCAGCTGATTGGCTGGGTCTTCTTTTGTTGCCCTGTACAGGAGAATGGAGCTGGAAAGCAGGTTAGTGGGGTGGGAAGGGAATGGGGATTTTGCAGTATCCTTCCCTGCCATGCCCACCAAGCAATGCCACGACCGCAAAACCGGTAGTAAAAAAAATTGAATCCCACCACCGATCCAATTATGTCTATCTTGCAACAAAACACTCTTATCAAAAACGGAGGATATTTGTAGTTCAGAGTTGAAATGAGGAGTCCTTAGTGCTCTCTGAGCTTTGGTTGTTTTCTTGCAGATGTTTCATTATCCAAACTAGGTAGTATCATAGGTGCTAGCATTGATGATGCTACCTAGTAACAAAATGTCTGCAAAAAAACCAGCCAAGCTCAGAGAACACCAACGACCCCTCAAAGCCCTCTTATGTCCTGCTTTTTGAGCTCTTCTCATCCTGAAAAGCTTTACTGTAATTTGCTTGGGTTAAACCGCATAAATACTAATATATATATATTTAAAAAGCTGAAGGACTGCAAGCAAAAAGAGCTGCAGTGTCCTGGGATATGTAAATAAAAAGGTTGCAAACTTTTAGCTAATAAATCTTTCTTCCCCGGCTTCCTAGGATGTCTCCTCACCATCCCAGGTCACACACTACACCCATTTTCCAGCCGATACAGAGTACAAAATAGAGCAGGAGATAATCTTTCAGAAAATAGTATTAAATTGCTCCATAGGCACTCCTATAGCAAGAGGGTATCTCTTGTGTGAGAGAAGAGCTTATTATGGATTGGAGATTTTTAAGAAGAGACTGAAAGGCAACCTCTCAGGGATGGTTTAATTTATTTTCTTGCCCTCTATGCAGAATTAGACTAGATCAGTGATGGCGAACCTTTTTGTTTGTGGTGTGCCGAACGCGTGCGTGTGAGAGAGAGCATGCTGTGTGTCCCGCCCCCCCGCACAGGTGTGCACAACACCCCTGCCCTGCCCCCTTACTTGCACTGCACATGCACGTGCCTCCCAGCTGATTTTTGGCCTCTTTGAGGCTGTTTTTACCCTCCCGAGGCTTGAGGGAAGCCTCGGGAGCCTCGGGAGGCCGAAAAATGGGCCTCCCGGAAATACCAGAAATGCCCATTTTCAGCCTCCGGTGGCCCTCTGGAACTCGGGGGAGGCTGAAAACGGGCCCATTTCAGCACTTCTGGTATTTCTGGGAGGTCCGTTTTTCGGCCTCCCGAGGCTGCAGAGGCTTCCCTCGAGCCTCAGGAGGGTGAAGACAGCGTCAAATGGACTGAAAATCAGCCAGGAGGCACACGCATGCGCAGTGCAGGTAAGTTTGGCTGGGGCTCACATACCCACACAAATGGCTCTGCTTGCCACCTGTGGCACACATGCCATAGGTTCGCCACCACGGGACTAGATGATCCTTGTGGTTCCTTTCATCACCTTTTCCAATTCTATGACCTTAGAATTAGATGTGCTTTTTATCATTCACTAGCTTAATATGCAAGAAAGCCCACCAGTCAAAAATAACAAGAGGAAGAAGAGAGGATGTTCCCCATAAGAATTTCTCAAAGTCATAAGGAATTAGATGGTATATACATTTAATAAATAAATAGTCAAGATGAGCAGATAGGTTGTCTTAACTGATCTCAAGCTAGCCTCCCCCTGCCCGATAATCCTCATTTGGGGTACACATCAATATGTGTACAGTAGTGTGTGCCACATAGCAAAACCACCTGCAAAAGCCACTTTGGTGTAATGGTTAAGGGGCTTGCTTGAAACCAGGAGACACCGAGTTCTAGTCCTGTTTTAGGCATGAAAGCCAGCTCTGTCACCCTGGCTCAGTCTATCTCTCAGCCCAAACTACTCACAGGATTGTTGTTGTGGGAAAAATAGGAAGAGGAAAGTGTATTAGGCAAACTTGTCGCCTTGGGTTATTTATTAAAAATAATAAAGGAGGTATAAACATCAAATACATGAGTAAAACCACGAAGTTACTTTATCAAGGGAGCTTACAATGTTAAGTAAATGCATAGTGGGAAGGGGGGAGAGAGAGAGAGATCAGGGTGGCAAATTGAAAGTTACACCTTCAAATTCTGAGCCAGCTGCCTTATGCTTAGTCAGTCAATTGGTCCATCTAGCTCCCCCTCTTGTAGACCTGTTCTTGAAGCTTCTACAGAGTTTCCCAGATGCTCCTGAAGATCCAGCTTCTCTTTAAAGCTTTCTGACTAAATCTCAGGAGACACAGCTTAATGGGTGCACTCTGTAATAAGCATGCAACCGATTGCAGAATTGATCTTATTTAGAATAAAAGCTATCTAACAGGATGGAAAGTCTGGGTCATAGGGCTTGCCCTGGCCTCGGAGATCAAGGGGCAGTTGAGAAGAACCTACTTGGATGATAACAGCTTATGGAGCAGGGCATTCAGAAACACTGAAGTAACAAAGAGTGACTGTGAGCATGTACAGCAGACATTTCCTGTGTCCCATGAATGCTTTTAATGAATGAGGGTTTGTACTGATAGCAGATTCCATCTTGAGCTCCATTTGTTCTTATCCATGAGATAACTTTTTGTCTAACAAATCATTGTGGCCCTGGGGTTTTTATAGACCTGGAAGAATCTTCTACCACAATACTTCACTGTAGCAAATGAATGAAACAATCTGAAAGAGATTACCAACTATATTAAGACAGCTGAGGTAAGTGCTTAAACTAGACTGTGGCTTCTTAGTAAGATAAAAACTCAGCAACATGAAAAGGTGGGTGGTAGAAAAAAATATATGGAAGAAAATGTTTTGCCCTACAAATCTAATTCCATGAAGGCAAGCATAAGAGGCAATCTGCTAGGTCTAACGGAAGATCCTAGATACAGATAATCAGAGTTGGAAGGGACCTTGTAGGTCATCTAGTCCAACCCCCCACCCAAGCGGGAAACCCTACACTATTTCTGACAAATGGCGATCCAATCTCTTCTTGAAAGTCTCAAGTGATGGTGCTCCCACAACTTCCAAGGGCAAGCTGTTCTGTTGGTTGATTGTTCTCACTGTCAGAAAGTTTCTCCTTATTTCCAGGTTAAATCTCTCCTTGTTCAGTTTCCATCCATTGTTCCTTGTCTGGCCTTCAGGTGCTTTGGAAAATAGCTTGACCCCTTCCTCCCTGTGGCAGCCCCTCAAATATTGGAAGACCGCTATCGTGTCTCCCCTGGTTCTTCTCTTTACTAGACTAGCCAAGCCCAGTTCCTGCAACCATTCATTATATGTTTTAGCCTCCAGTCCCCTAATCATCCTGGTTGCTCTTCTCTGTACTTTTTATAGAGTCTCAACATCTTTTTTATAGTGTGGTGACCAAAACAGGATGCGGTACTCTAGGTGTGGTTTTACTAAGGCTTTATAGAGTGGTATTAGTACTTCCCTTGATCTTGACTGTGTCCCTCTGTTAATACAACTTAGGATTGCTGTTTTTCACCTCTTATGAAAGATGGGCATGAAGATAACAATCTTGTTGGGTTTGCTCCAATATCATTTGCAAAATTGAAAGAAGGTGGGGAAAGTCTCAATCTATGCATCCTTCCCCAACTGAAGATATATGGAGGACAACTTCCAGAATTCTCAGCCTATGTGGCCACAGACCCTGAATTTGAAATACATCTGTTGGCACCACTTGCCACCCAGGGTTGGTATAAGAAAAGGCGCAAAGAAAAATGCAAAGAAAAAGGCATGAACAAGAAACACCAAGCACCTCATTGATATCGCTTTGAAATGTACTCTATAAATGATTCATAGCACAGGTGGAGGTTTGCAAACTCAGGAAGCCTATTTTTAATCGGTAAGCTGGCAGGGATTCACCAAGCCTGCCCAAGAAAGGTGAGGTCTTATCTTCATGCTTCTCTTTCCTGGACTGTCCTTGATTTGCAACCATTTGTTTAATGACCATTTGACATTACAACAGCAGTAAAAAAGTGACTGCTCTTCACAGAACTGTTGTAGTGTGTCCCCATGATCAGAGGTGGTATTCAGCAGGTTCTGACCAGTTCCAGAGAACCGGTAGCAGAAATTTTGAGTAGTTCAGAGAACCGGCAAATCCCACCTCTGACTGGCCCCGCCAACCCCATCTATTCTCTGCCTTCTGAATCCCAGCTGATCAGCTGGGTCTCCTTTTGTTGCCCTGCACAGGAGAATGGAGCTGGAAAGCAGGTTAGTGAGGTGGGGTGGGAATGGAGATTTTGCAGTAACCTTCCCCTGTCACGCCCGCCAAGCCACCCTACCAAGCCAAGCCACCCTACCAAGCCAAGCCACGCCCACAGAACTGGAAGTAAAAAAAAACTGAATCTCACCACTGCCCATGATCATGTGATCAAAATTTGGCTGCTTGGCAACTGGTATGTATTTATTTACAGTTGAGTTCTGACAAGCCAAGTCAATGGAGAAAGCAGATTCACTTAACAACCATGTTACTAATTTAACCACTGCAGTGATTCACTTAACAACTGTGGCAAGAAAGATCGTAAAATGGGGCAAAATAACTCAATAACTCTCTTGCTTAGCAATGGACATTTTGGGATCAACTGTGATCATAAGTCGAGGACTACCTGAAATGATATTAAGGATCCTGCCTTTGCTTCTTCCCCCTTTCAGTGCAGGATCTTCCCAGCCCTGCTGCACAGAGTTCAGAAGAACAGGTGATCTTTGACATTATCTCCTTCCCAAGCAGTTCCCATGGGAATTAATCCAAGTTAATCCCAATTAAGTGAAGTCTATTAATGACAAGGGTAGAGGTGAAGGCGGAGGAGGAAAGGCAGAGATTGGTTTGTAGATCAAGTTGACAGCAGGGGCAATAGAGGCTGATTTCAGACAACAGCAACTTGATCTTCAGATGCCAGCAAAACTATCCAATGGGTATGTCATTAGACCTAGTTTCAAGGTCCTTGTATTTATATGTATGTATATGTATATTTCCTAATCTGATATATAGTCTGCCCTCACTCTTTTTGTAATATTATGCTATCCCTATGTGAAATCCAAAAATTTAGGAAGATCTTTTTATTTGTTCTTTATATGAGTAAAATGCTATTGCTTAAAATGACAGAACGGTCCAAAGAAGCATGAATTCCTCAACAACGGCCTTAATAAAACATAAATCAATCTTCCCAATCTCAGGCCTTTTAGATGTATGGGATGACAACTCTCATGGTCCTCAAGAGATCTGCGTTTCAAACCATGGAGTTAGGGTCCTTGTGGTCCTCTGTTGTGATTTTGAATGTTGCAGTGAGTGAAAAAGCCCTGAAATGATCGACAAACTCAAGGCCCCCTTTGACCGAATGCTTTATTTTCCCATATCTGTCAATAAGGGGCACCTCTTTTCTGGTTGTTCTGCTGTTTTCCCTCACCATCTAATATTCCTTTTCACCATCTAATATCCCATTTACAAAAAATAACAGGTTGACAAAAAGCACTGGATGCTAACTAAAATTAATCAGTTATATATTATATTACTAATTAATAATATAATTTAAAAATAGTGCCAAGTGACACCAATATCAGGAGTACAAGAAGCTGGAGAAGTTCCAGGGCTGAAGCGAGAACTAGATAACCCAAACTGAAGAAGACCAATCTACTCAAAAGGATGAATAACAAGAGTTGGAAGGGACCTTGGAGGTCTTCTAGTCCAACCCCCTGCTCAGGCAGGAGACCCTATACCATTTCAGACAAATGGTTATCCATTCTAAAAACTTCCAGTGTTGGAGCATTCACAACTTCTGGAGGCAAGTTGTTCCACTGATTAATTGTTCTGTCAGGAAATTTCTCCTTAGCTCTAAGTTGCTTTTCTCCTTGGTTAGTTTCTGCCCTCAGGTGCTTTGGAGAATAGCTTGACTCCCTCTTCTTTATAACAGCCCCCGAGATATTGGAATGCTGCTGTCATCTCTCCCCTAGTCCTTCTTTTAATTAAGCTAGACATACCCAATTCCAGCAACCGTTCTTCATATGTTTTAACTTCCAGCCCACTAATCATTTTAGCTGCTTTTCTCTGCACTCTTTTCCCCCTTCTACTCCGTATGGGTGGTGTGTGTATATATGTACAGTATATCTACATATACATGAATGAATGATTCAGTTAATATGCTTCTTACCCTGTCTCCCAAAAACTTACGTCAGAGGAACACTTTTTTTTGCCTTATGTATGGTTAAATTAGGCTCTGAAATAGTCCCACAAGGTAATTGAAGGTACAGAGAAACTGGCTTATGTTCACCTTTTATACCCATTTGAGCAGAAGAAGTCAGCAGAAAAGGGTTTGTACCACATTCCATTTTTAAGTTTTAGTTTTACACACTAGCTCTGTTTGCACAATACCACACTGAACCATGTTTTAATCCAGGGTGTTCTTCAAATGCAGCCTGTGTAGAATGGGGTATGCTTCTCTGTAATCTGCGAACTCAGAAAACTGAAGTAATTGAGCAAACCACTATTTACCCTGAGTAGGCTTTCCGTCTGAACTACCAAGGGCAATTTTAGAAAATGAGTAAAAAGTAAAAATAATCCTAACTGATCTTAAACTACATTAGTTTGGAGAAGGTGGGAGATGAGTTTGGTCCTCAAAGCATCATAACCCCCAATTCCATTCCATTCATCACTCCAGGATCCTTTATGTCAAATTTTCACAACTGATTTGGGATTGGCCTAGCTACTTACTGGATAAAGTAGGTTCTGGCTACCAGACTTATGGAGTTGGAGGAGAAAGGAAAGGTGAGGAGGAGGAGGAGGAAGAGGAGGAAGAAGAGGAAGAGGAAGAGGAAGAGGAAGAGGAAGAGGAAGAAGAAGAAGAAGAAGAAGAAGAAGAAGAAGAAGAAGAAGAAGAAGAAGAAGAAGAAGAAGAAGAAGAAGACGACTCTCATCTGGGTTTTTCCCTTTGCTGTGGTAGCATGTGCAGGAAGGGAGGTTCTGCAAAATTCTCCTCATTTCTCACCAGAGGTAGCGTCAGGCAGCTGTCCTGGCCCTCCCATCCCGACTAAGCGCTTCTGCCCTTATTTAGAGACTGAGTGGGTGACTCAGAGCTGGCACATTCCTTAGGGGAGCAGGCCTGTGGGTGGGGCAGAGCAGATGCTGAGGGCAGGGAGGAGAGAGGGAAGAAGAGATGCTGGTGGAGGAGGAGATGCCCAGTGGCAAAATTGTAAAGCCAGATGTGGAGGGATGGCAAAAAACCAAAATGAAAGTCAGGGTGCTTCATGAGGAGGCAGGGTGCCTGCTCCATACAAGCCTCGCCTCGAAGGACCTGCCTTTGTTGGAGAAACATCTGTAAGATGTCTTCCCCCTCTTCCAATGTGGACCACTAAGTAGCATCCATCCACATTAGGGACCTTCTCTAGCAAGATGTGGAAATCCTGTGATTTGCAAATATATAAAAGACATTTAGGGAGAAGAAAACATACTTCACTAGGGAAGCAACAGTTGAAAACAGCCCAGTTCTATCTTGCTGGGGGTGAGGGATTAACAAAAGAAAAGAAAATACCTCAGAAAGTGATCTAATCAAATTCCTGAACAAAGTCACCTAACACTCTAAGCATTTTCTCAATCACGGCCATCAGTCAAGGACTACCTATATATAAAAGGAACCAAGAACATTTTGTTTGTTTCCAATGAAGCCGTTTTATTTTATAAATGGGAGGCCCTTATTCAATACAAAGGTAGCCCCTAACCCCACTGAAATCCCCAGTTTTATTCATGGAAGGCTGGGATAGTGCATAAATACGTTAATCGTTTTAACTGATCACAATAATGCCAAGTGGGACACAGCTTTCTTCCAACAGAATAGAATAGAATGGAATACTTTATTGGCCAAGTGTGATTGGACACACAAGGAATTTGTCTTGGTGCAAATGCTCTCAGTGTACATAAAAGATACATTTATCAGGAATCAAAAATCATCAGGTACAACACTTAATGATAGTCATAGGGTACAATAAGCAATCAAATCATACTAGGAAACAGTCAATATAAATCGTAAGGATACAAGCAACAAAGGTACAGTCCTATAGTCACAAGTGGGAGGGGACGGGCGATAAGGAGTGATGAGAAGATTAACAGTAATGGTAGTGCACAGTGGCTGAACTGAAGCATAATTTGGTTTAATTAAGAGAATCACCATTTATGGCTCAGCCAGGGGTGTCTGCGAGAGATTCAAAAAAATGAAGATGGTGACTTTTGATCATAAAGGCTTGTCCCTTTTTTACATGTATCATAATGCGTGTAAACAAGGGCGGGGTTTAGATTGTGGATATCCCTGAACACAGGGTTAGCTTACCAACATGCATGTAGTTCTGCTTAGCAGTTGTTCAAAGTTATGACACACACACCCCACAAAAAAACAACTTTGCACCGGTGATGGGATTCAAATTTTTTCAGTACTGGTTCTGTGGGCATGGCAGGGGAAGGTTACTCCAGTCAGAGGTGGTATTTGCCAGTTCTGCAAACTACTCAAAATTTCCGCTCCCGGTTCTCCAGAACTGGTCAGAACCTGCTGAATACCACCTCTGCTTTGCACTGTCCCCCAGATCGCAATTTACTTTAGTTTCTGCATTTCCAATTTCTGGCAAAAAAAACCTTCCATTGAGGACAATGGGTTCACTTAGTGACTGTGGCATTTGCTTAATGACCACTGCAAAAATTGGATCAATCATATGATGACTTAACAACTGGCATGACTCTAATTCCAGGCTCAATTATAGTTGAGGACTACTTATAACTTGGTTAAGGGAATCATGGCTTGTGAACCCAGCCTAGACAATGCTGATTTTTACAGCTGAGTACTTTCTTTTTTATTTCTGATCTCCAAATCTTTCCATCAGGGAACACCACAGGAGAACATGCCAAGTTGCTAACATCAACATACAAAATACAAAGTACAGAAGATGCAGAGGCCCTTATTATGGATCATTCTACATTTCGAAAGTGACATGGCTAGATGTTTTTAAGGGAGTAAAGACTGGAAACTTTATTTTCTCTTTTCTGAGTAGGGAATTTCAAGAATCCCAGAATCCTATATTCTGTTCTTTTGCCCTATTCTTAACTGTTAAATCAAGCCATTTCTGGCACACAATTATGTCCTTTCCTTCCTTCTTCACTAAATGCAGTAACCCACTTCCTGAGTTTTACTTCTGTGTAGAGGCCTCTGCTTCTCTCATTTCCGCCTGCCTGCCCTCATTCCTCCCCCACCCACACCCAAAAAACTAGCAATTTCCTGTTTTCAGAACAACTGCGAAGTGGAGGTAGTGTACAGAAAACAATGTAAATAGCTATGAACTGGATCTTATATGGAGGCAGACCAAACTGCTCATGATTACTTAATAGAAACATAAATATATACACGAGAGTTGTATCTGGTTGTGAGAGCCCGCTTGGCGTAGTGGTTAAGGTATTGGTCTAGAAGCCAGAAGACTGTGAGTTCTAGTCCTGCTTGGGCATGAAAACTGTTTGGGTGATTGTGGATGAGTCATTCTCTCTCAGTCCAACCCACCAGGGTTCCTGTGTTGGTGGGGGAAATAGGAGAATGACTCGTCAGAGAAGGAAAGGAAGGAATATCGGGTATATTTACAGCCTTGAGTTACTTATAAAATAATAGAGTTGGAATAAACATCTAATAAATAAACATCATTGCTCAGACCCAGCCTACTTCATAGGACATGCTCCTACAGTATTTTGTACTGTATTCCGCTAATGTTAATTCTCCCCAAGTCCTGGCCTAAGTAGGCCAGCAATAAGAACTAGCAATCTAGTAAGCAATCCATAATTTTATGGACTAAACCACAACCGAATGGATTCATACAGCAGGCTAAACCATAATTCATAAACCAGAGTAGATGGTTCACCAAATAAAAACCAAAGAAATCGTTTTATAGTTTAATCCCAGAACCTGGCCATGCTGTCCCACCCGCTCCTGGGTGAGTGAACCTATCTCGCTGATAATGTTTAAGATGTCCACTCTTCATTGATACATTGACCAATAGGAGATCCTATTGGCACGTGACCAATTTCATCCTATCGAGACTAATCAAACATCTAGAATTCCATGGCAGTGTTTCTGAACCTTGGCCACTCCAAGATATGTGAACTTCCCCAGCTAGCCTGTCTATCTGGAGAATTCTGGGAGTTGTAGTCCACACATCTTCAAGTGGCCATGGTTCAGAATCACTGCTCTATGGGGTTCAAAGTTTTTAAAAACTTGCATCATGGAGGCATGATGGAATATTAATGATTACATCTTTTTGCTCCGAGAGCTGAAAGGAAAGAGGAGTGCATATATCAACCTGAGAGTTTCATTAGGACTAGGTGAAGATGCAAGATATGGTATAGTGTGTAACATACCACTTCTTTTGTCTGTTTGTTGCACTTTGATTCTTCTGGGTTTTCCCCCCCGTAAATCGTTGATTGGTGTTTATGCATATGTATATGTATTTATGTAAATAGTCCTCAACTTATGACCATAATTGAGCCCAACATTTCTGTTGTTGTGTAAGACAGTTGCTAAATGACTTTTGCTCCATTTATTGCCACAGTTGTTAAATGAATCACACCACTTGCTAAGTTAGTAACACGGTTGTTGCCAAATATGCAGCTGGATAATTTTTTGCTCTAATCCAGCAAGATATTTTTGTATATGATGTCCTTAAATTAAATGAAGAAATAAAATAACACACCAGCTGTCAAACCTCTTGTTGTTACATCCAGGGCCGGCCATAGTCTCTCAAGAAGTGATAAGCGAGGCATAGCTTTTATAAACATATAAACAAATCAGCTGAGTGAGTTTCTCTCTCAACCCAACCCACCTCACAGGGTTGTTGTTGTGAGGAAAATAGGAGAAGGAAGGAATATTAGGTATGTATGGGTGGTTTATAAAAATAATAAAGGCAGGATATGAATAAATAAAATAAATAAATATGGAAATGATCATCTTTCTTGCCCATCTTACCTGTTAAGAGGCAAAGCCAAATGTATACTGTTGGTAAGGCATGCACCCCACATAAATAGATATAGCTTTAAAGCAAACATACCCATACACCAAAGGAAGACCCGAGAATGTGAGCCACATAGAAGCAGAATAAATAAATAAAAAAGAATTGAATAAAATGTTAACTGTGGGACTGTCCTTTTTGTTGACTTCTGGGGATTCAAACACAATTGGGCAGTTGAACAAATGAAGCTGCGATGGGGAAAGAAATAGAACAGGAAAGCAGCGGTTGCAATCCCAACCCAGAGTGCGTAATTGTGCTATTGTCTCTCCCCCACCCACCCTCTGCCTGCCATACCACCCAGGATGTGCTATTTTGCATTTTCTCCATGCTACTTTGTGCAACTCTGCTCACTCAGCCCTAATACATTGTGACGAAAGAATAAACAAAATACCAAGGAGACAGAAGGAAGAAGAGCTACTACCCAGAAGGTAAAATTGCACAACCATGAGTCGGACTGTCATTTCCAAAGGGCAGGAAAACAAGGAGGAAACTAAGAGTTGGAAATCAGCAGATCATCCCTCGGAACCATGAATATCTTTACTCAGCTGGGTTCAGATAACAGATTATACCAGTAGAAACTAAAAAGGAGCAATGTAAAAATTATGGATTTTTTGAAATGACTCTTTATGCTGATGATGATACAAACATGCTATTGCCAATTGAGAAAATACCAAGGTAGAATTATGAAATCAGCTTCACTTCAAAAATACTGGATATGTAGTGTTCCCCATTTTCCCAGACAGGAAGAGATCTGGGGTCTTGCAGCCCAAGAAAGGCTCAGGCAACTACCAGAGAGGGACAAATGATATGAAAAGCACCACATAAGCCCTTCAACCAGACTTGAGATGGTCCAGATTCACAAGAGTTGGGTGGCCCTATAAATCCTTTAAGTCAGGGGTATCAAACTAGATTTCTTCGAGGGCTAGATCAGCACTGTAGTTCTCCCCCGTGGGCCGGTCTGAGGGGGGCATGCAAGACGGGACGGATGCCTCCTGCAGCACCCTGCCAGCCAAAAACAGGATGTGGGGAAGGCCGTGTAAGGGCCCCCATGCCCCATTTTCAGCCTGGATGGCCTCCCCAGCAAAAATAGGGTGGCTGTCCAGGCTGAAAACAGCCCGCCCCCATGCCCCATTTTGGCTGCCAGAGGCACCGTGGGCCGTTCCGTTCCAGGCCGGCCCCAGGGGCCGGGTTTTAGCATCCCGCAGGACGGATCTGGCCTGCGGGCCTTGAGTTTGACACCCCTGCTTTAAATAAAGTAAAATAAATGGCATTCCAGGACCTGCTGATTATGCCGTCTTCTCTCCTTATATTTTTAAAACATTTTAGTCAACAGTTTTTGAGGGTAAATGTATACACCACAATTGGGATCAGAATTTCCACTGCTAAGTTAGGCGATTTTATGACCTTTTTTGCCATGGTTATTAGGCAAAATACTACAGTTGTTCAGTGAACCATGTAGTCATTAAGTGAATCTGACTTCCCCAATGACTTTGCTTGTCAGAAGCCGGGTGGAAAAGTCACAAATGGCAATCACGTAACCCCGGGATACTGTAATTGTTGTAAACACATGCCGGTTATGCAGTGCCCAATTTTTTTATCCTGTGACTGTGAGAATGCTGCAACAGTCATAAGTGTGAGGACCAGTTATAAATCCCCTTTTTTTCAGTGCCATTGCACCTTCCAGCAAGTCACTAAACAAATGGTTGTAAGGACAGAACTATCTGTACAAATGCTCCTTCCTTCCTTCCTTCCTTCCTTCCTTCCTTCCTTCCTTCCTTCCTTCCTTCCTTCCTTCCTTCCTTTTTCTTTCTTCTCCCAGAGTTTTTCTAGAAGAAAATTCTGTCTATTCCCAAATTAAAGTTTTCCACAAAAGTAGGAAACTCAGAATTAGTTACCCTGTTACACCACTGATTCCCATCCCAGAATTTTCTCTCAGCTTCTTTCCCAACATAAATATTTTATACAAGCCATGATGACACCACATGAGCCATGATGTCATCATGCAAATGATATAATTTCAGTAAAAAGGAAATCTCAGGAAACCCACCAGTACATGCCTTGGAAGCAAAGGGAGGAGTGCAAGTGATAGCCTTGTTAGCCATCTGTACCTTTACTTCCTGTGCAGCAAATTAATTCCCTGTTTGCCTCAACAGCTGGATAAGAAGTTAAACAAAATGTGCCGGGGATGAAGAAATACTTCCTTTGTCTGGCCCCAGAGCATTTGAAAGCATGTCATTTCCAAATTATTATTTAACCGAAAGGCTTTCCAGTTTTCTGGGGGGGGCGGAAACGCAGCTCAAAATAGACTTGTGTTTTACCGCTAGATTTGGCGAAATGGGAAAATTTACAACTCTCACTAATAGGGAGAATTTCAACAATCAAGATGAATATATTACCCAGAAGTTTATATTTGTTTCAAACAATTCCAATTAGGCTTGGAAAAGACTATTTTGAAGATTTAAATAAAATTGTGTTGAAATATATATGGCAAGGTAAGAAAGCGAGAATAAAGTTAAAACTTTTGCAAGATGCTAGAATTAGAGGAGGATTTGGTTTGCCTAATTGGGAATTGTACTACCAAGCTACACAAATCTGATGTGGGTTAAGGAATAGATAACACTAAGAAATGCTAGATTGTTGACACTAGAAGGACATGATTTGTTGTTGGGGTGGCATGCTTTTTTATGGTACAAAGGAACTAAAACACAGGGGTATTTTAGAAGACATTATACACGGGTGTCTCTGTGGTTAAACTGGGAGAAGATTAAAAGCCAATGTTATTTGAAAATTCCATTCTGGTTATCAACTATTGAAGCATTCTTGTATCCTATAATATACAAAAAGGAACAAACAGTTAGATATGGTGAAATACTGAATGAAAAGGGTGAACTTAAATCTATGCAAAAACTAGAGGAAAAAGGTATAAAGATGAATTGGTTTTCAAATACCCAAATACATTCAAGGTATGATAAAGATTCTAAAACAGAAGGTTTCTGTGATAAACTGACTGAGTTAGATAAGATTTTGACAGGTACTGATGAAAAGGTGATTAAAAAATTGTATGGATATTTATTAGAAATTAAACTAGAAGAAGAACAAGTTAAAGAAACTATGATTGCTTGGGGGAAGAATTTTGGATATGGGATTGATTGAGAGAAATGGCAAAAATTGTGGTCTCAAAATTATAAAATGACAATGTCAACAGCATATAAAGAAAATTTGTATAAAATGTTTTACAGGTGGCATTTCCCCCCGACAAGAATAGCAAGAATGTTCAAGAATAAATCCGAAAAATGTTGGAAATGTCATCAGACACCTGGCTCATATTACCATATGTGGTGGACTTGTGCGGATGCTGAAAAATACTGGACTAAAATCCACATGTGGTTGGAAAAAATGACGAAAAAACATATAGACTTGAAACCAGAGATATTTTTATTGGGAATTTTACCTGAAATATATAGTAAAGACTTGAAATACCTGATTGTAAATGTATTAACAGCGGCTAAGATTGTATTTGCTAAAAACTGGAAAAATGGGAAAATACCATCACAGGAGGAAATCATTAAGAAAATATTGGAATGTGCTGAAATGAGTAGATTGACATTTGAAATTAGAGGACAAGAGGATAAACAATTTTATAACATTTGGGATCTTTTCTATCAATGGTTAGACAATAAAGTACAGTAATGAAATATGTAGATTTTTAGAAAATAATAAATATATAAAGATGTATTTCTTATTATATCTACAAAATGATTTTAGGATAGATTTGGGATGATAATATGAACTGTTATAAATAAACTAAGTAAATTATGGTTATCTTGTAAAACATGAATGAATAAAAGTATAGACAAATGATTGATTAATAATGATACTAAGGTATTTAATTTTTGATTGACAATATGAGATTATATGTAATGTAATTGTAATTGAAGACTACGAAATGGAAACACAAAACAATTTGTAAACCAACCGGCACACTGTATGTACACCCATGGAAGATAGCTTGATGTTTTTATGTTTTTATGTTTTGTTTGTTTATATTTGTTTTTAAAAACCAATAAAAATGTATATATATATATATATATATATATATATGTGTGTGTGTGTGTGTGTGTGTGTGTGTGTGTGTGTGTGTGTGTATCTTTGGTTATTCGGGTTTTCTCCCACGTAAGCTTGGCAGTATCTAGGCAACGTTTCGATGAAGTCTCATTCATCATCTTCAGGCTTGTGTCTTCGGCTCTGTGCTTCTCAGAGTATATATATATATATACTTGTGTTTTAATAAATTTGAATGTGTGTAAATCAGCCAGCAAAGTTTTTTCCCAGCTGAAACTGAACAGAAGTGCCTCTAAAGATTGGCACTGCAAACAGTTGATAAAAAGTAGTGGTGAAAGATGACAACTCCCAAGCACTCTGATTAACAGTTAATCCCCTCTTTGGCCATAAAATGGGAAAATAAATTGTGCTTTTAAAATAAATTGTGCTTTGCCTCTTTTGATTAGAAAGATATAACCTGGGATGGAACTGAATATAGAGAGGAGCAAAAATATATGTACTGAAGATAGGATAGTCAACAGAAAGAATTAGCAATGAAGTCACTGAGACCTAGCAAATTCTATCTTAAAATTGTTCGAAGGCATTCAGACAAAAATAGCAGGCTACGCTCGATATTTCTCCAAAGAGAAAGCTCTTAAAATGGCCTGCAAAGAGTCCTGGAACATTTTCTAGGACAAGCATGTTGACACTGAAAGATGGCATCAAATGTCTGAGGGGGAATAACAAATTAACAGAGTTGGAAGGGACCTTGGAGGTCTTCTAGTCCAACCCCCCTCCTCAGGCCAGAGACCCTATACTATTTCAGGCAAATGATTGTCCAATCTCTTCTTCAAAGACCTCCAGTATTGGAGCATTCACAACTTTTGGAGGCAAGTAGTTCCACTGATTAATTATTCTAACTGTCCGGAAATTTCTCCTTAGTTCTAGGTTGGTTCTCTCCTTGATTAGTTTCCATCCATTGCTTCTTGAAAAAGGGAGAAACAAGTGATGCTGATAAAAAGTGAAATTTTTAAATTTGTATTTATTTTACAATATTTACACCCTGATGCACTCCTAAAGGATACTGTAGGACTGTGGTGAGTTACACAGAGTCCCCCTGCCCCCACAACTGGATGATCGGATACTGTCACCCAAATGGCTGGATTCAGTAAAATTTGCTTGCTTGCTTGCTTGGTTTATTTATTTTAATTTATTTATTTGTTTATTTAATTTTATTTATTTATATTTTACAAATAACTCAAGGCGGTGAGCATATCCAACACACCTTCCTCCTCCTGTTTTCCCTACAATAACACTCCTGAGGGATGATTTGGGCTGAGAGAGATCGGCCTACAATCACCCAGCTGGCTTTCATTGCTAAGGTGGGACTAGAACTCCTAGTCTCCTGGTGATTGGCCCAAAGTCACCCAGCCGACTTTCATGGCTAAGGTGGGACTTGAACTTACCTATTCCTGCTTTCTATCTCGGTGCCTTCGGCACTAGACCGAATTGGCTCTCCTTTAGGGGAAAAATTGTGTTGGATGGTTTAGAGTTCAGTGCATTATGATGAAATCGTATTATGGGAAATCAGGCCATCACATTCAGCCATAAAATTAGATTCGTTTGGTGAAGGTGTATTAAAAATAGACTTGTCTTTAATTAAACTCAGTTTAGCCTATTATTTGAACTATAAAATTATAGGTTTTAATTCAGATTTGACTGTTTCATGTTTCTGTGAGAGACTCACTATAGGGGAGACAACCATCAAGGACATTTGTGAAGACGAGGCCTCCCAAAAGCGATGGCCATAATTCTATGAACAAAGCCTCTGGTTTTTCATGTTTTCTTGAAGAGCCTACGTTCTTGTAAGTAAGGAGAAATTTTTCAGCCTACATCAGTCATCATAATCAATTACCTTAGGGTAAAAGTGATTTAGCTTTGCAAACAGATAAAAATCAAATAGAAATAATTGAATACAAATTATTAATTATGTATAAAGAAGAAATGCCTGGAATGTGGTATCTTGCACAAGCTCTTAACAAAACTGCTGCTTACAAAAACAGGCATGTCGGACTTATGCATTCTCCGGAAACTATTTTTCTACAACAAAAGCAAGCAAAAAGGCCCAGATCAAGATCACATCTCTTCAAATTGAGGTTAATCTGTTGGTCACTCACAGCCTCCATTGGAGATTATCATTCTTTCCTCAGCATATCCCTTTCTGGATTGAACAGAATCAGCCCTTAGATTGTTTATTTCATTTACGTCCCACTATTCTAATGAGTGTTCAAGGTGGCTAACAAAATTTAACAAAAGAATATAACACAGATTAAAACTGACAGTGAAATTAATATTAAAACAATTTAGCAACTCAACAACTGTTGAAAGACATCCATTTTCACATAAATAGAAAAAGTGAGACCAAATTCAATTTTCATGGGAATGACTTGCAGGATCTGGAATTCCTTCCTTTGCACCAACATACCTCTGGAATATATTTCTGTAGCCTTCTGGAACCCTGATGTGGCTATTAAATTAGGGGAATAAATCTCAAATTAATAACAGGAATGTTTCTCAAGAATATTCCTCAGGTTCAGGCAATTGGAGAAAGGATGGATTGGAGGTGAGCCGAATACATTGGGTGGTTGCTGAAAGGCATTTGGCATAGAGAGGTGAAGAGTGAAAAGAGGCCTTCTGCGGTAACTGTGACAACTCATACCTCAGTACTGGTTAATGACTTCCTTTGGAAAAACACAGCAGGCAGCTTCTGCTAGTGGAAGCTTCCCTTTGCTTCTTCTAAAACAAACTATAATTTTTTTTCCCCGAAGCAAGAACATACCTGCAGAAGCTGGGCTGTTCTGGTGTTGATTACCTTCCTAGGATTAGCAGATTTAGATGAAGAAAGGTCTATGGAGATTTTCAATCATCCAGGACATAGTTGTCCCAGAGGTGCTTTTTCAAGAATTTTTCTTTGAAGACATTTTGCTTCTCATCCAAGAAGCTTCTTCAGTTCTGAAGAATGAGAATGACAAGAATCGGATGAGAAGTCAGAACTGAAGAAGCTTCTTGGATGAGAAGCGAGACATCTTCAAGGAAAAACAAAGTCCGTTGCCTCTTGAAAAAGCATATTTGGAATGGATGAAGAAGCTTCCCTTTATAGCCTAATTGTGAGTACTATGAAGTCAGGCAAATGTTGGGCCTCTTACCTATTGATTTCAAAGACTTTGGAGCATCTCATTTGGCTAAATCCAGAAAGATTTTAGCAGATTTCTGCAATAATGTTGAGCATCCGGGTCCCTTTGATCGTGTGTTCTTCATGTTACCTTACAGTGCTTGGCTTCACAAATTATGCTCAGTCACATTTGTTGAACCACTCTGGTTCATATGTAATATTAAGATATAAACCATGATTTGCCAGTCAACATTATCTGTGTTATCCATTACTCTAAGCCACAACCCAAAAGCAGCCTTAAGCCACTTCATCATAAGATAAGACTGCCCAATGCAACTCTGTGAGTGAGATGGGCAGTCTCCAAATTAAATAAGTATAAATTTAACTACTTTGCAGACCAATTTTCTGGATATGCTAGAAACTGAACTTGCCTTCTTCTTCCTACAGAATAATTGCCTGACCACTAAACATGGGTCTGATTCACTGCTCTCCAGCACTGGTTCCCTTGATAGAGCTGAGTGGTCTCCCATGCCCTTATGGCTAGATTTTATTTCAGAGTAATCTAAAGTTCTACCCCCGCTACAGTCCTAGTCTGAATCCAATTCGGCCAATACCAGCTATTTGGAAGCATCACTAAATAAATTCAGCCATAGAAGGCTCACCTGTTGCCAAATACTGTCTTTACGCTGGTTTTTTTATCCTCATCCACCCAATTTTACTGATGGTTATAAAAGAGAAAGACAGGGGCTAAACTCTTATTTTTAGGAGGGAGAACTTGAGCTCCCCATTCCGCATAGATGCCACATAAACCTCATGTTTGTAAAGCTACCAAACATCTATCTATCTATCTGTCTGTCTGTCTATCTATCTACCTATCTATTTATCTATCTATCTTTGTTCTGTGTCTCTATGGAATGATATATGATCATATTTATATATCAATAACTCCCTTTTTACAACCTTGTAATCCCTTAATTTGGAGTTGAGTCAGGGTGACTGGATGGAGCTAAGCATTTACTGGCTGGTTACCCTTCCTGACACCATACGGAGTTTGCAGTAAATATTTTTTCGTTGTGCTTAGAACAGAAACATCTGCCATTACCTAAAATTGAACTCTCAACCTTCCAAGTAGGAGGCGAGTGTCTTCATCACTAAGCCACCACGCCATTCATGATCATATTTATACATCAATATAGAATATATATGTAATATATGTTGATTTCATATCATATATTATATATAAATGTGATATATGAAAGAGACTTACTCTATATTTACAAGGCATATTTGTACTGTACCCTAAAATTGGGAACTGGTCAAAATCAAGGTGGGGAAATTTGAAAGCTGTATTACTCTCTTGCAAAAAAATGAAAAGGTTAATATAGGTTTCCTAGGCCATAAACTATCTAATTACAGACATAAAGAAAACCCATGCCAAAATAAAGAACAACCAACTTGATTTTCTCTTGGGCTTGCCTTGTTACTGTATGTTGATCTACAACCTAATAAAAGAAAGTTAACGGATTGAGCTTTTCCAAACTAAAAATTAAGTGTTGGAAAAAGCTTCCCTTGCTAGATTTCTATGTGTCAAGCAGCTGTGAAAAGCACAGGCATATGCCATAAAAGGTTTCCTTTCTTCTTTTCTTTTGATAAACCCTACAAAATCTTTTGCAGTGAGGAATGGGAACGGCATCCAGAGGCAAAGAATGAAATTCCTCTACAAGAGGAGCAAGTCTTTTGCAGATAAAAAGCTCCCCGAGATTGCAACAGTGTGAAAAAGTGAAAAGAACCATGCCTCTGTTAGTAACGGTGAGGAATTCTATCCCGCCACAGGGTTGCCGTCGCCCAAATGTGCCAGAAAGAAAGGAGAGATTAAAAATTGCATTGTTACACATTTGTCTTGAAAAGTTTAATATGCTCATTGGGGGATAGTTAAACCCCCCACACCAATGCTTTCTGTCAATGTCGGATGTATGAACGGGTAATGAGGGCAAAAAAATAAGCCGTAATTATATTATTATATTATTATGCAAATAATAAGCTGTAACCGTTCCTTGAGAATAAATCATGCCAAGTTCAGCAAACATATCTACATGACCTACTAAGCCACTTAGAAGATTAATGGGGTTGCCTTGCCTCCATCCTTTCTCACAAGATCCTTTATTGGAGTCTGTGATTTCTTCATGGCTAAGCGTGTCGTCTGAAGCTGGAGCAGCAGGATAGATAACCGGTTTTAAAAAGTGTTTCTGTAATACTTTCCTATCACCTGGTGGTTGTGTGGATTTTTACAGGCCACTCTAATAAGTGCTGAATGAATGTATATTCTACCAAATCACTGGTGATGTTAATACAGACAGATGCTGCCTTAGGCACAAAGCTAGTTGCATGATGTTGGGCCAACCACTTTGTTTCAGCCATAAGGAAAGAGCCTCTTTGGATATCTCAAAGAAAAGTCCCTGCAAATGCTGACTTGAAGGCATCAAAACAGGGAAGATGCAGCGCATCCTACTTTTATCGCCTCTGGCCACCTGTTAAATTCAGCTGAGAAAAGAGAAGACACCCCAGAAAAAACAACAACCCCATAACTGCCAAGTAAATTAATGAAAGTAAAAATAATATGTAAAATACACTATTCAGTGTGCCTCTTGAGATGAAAGTGGTTCTGGATTTGGAAAGAATTAAAATGGCTGGCGCGTGACTCAGATGCTAATGATGTATACATGGAACAGTTCTTTCCCACGGCAATATCATGATAGAAGTTCTTGCATTAGGTTATCCTACTCGAGGCCCCGAATTATTTCAAACCCTGACACCAAACACAAAGTGTGCAAAGCTCTTTTGTAGGATTGATTCCCTCCTTCGTTGCCCTGCAGTTGAGGAATGACCCAAAGCCTTCTCAGGTGTGAAGGCAACCATATCTCCAGTTTCTTCTTCTTTCCACTCTCAGCAATCAGCTCAACTAGCTTCCAGGGCTATAAAAGACTTCCAACATTCCACTTTTCTTCTTCTTTAAATGATTTACACCCTGAAGTGGAGGTGCCATTTTCCAGGGAAATTCTCCATACGTGAACCTATATCCATCAGTCAGGTCTGATTCATAACTCTGTATGTGTTTTAATCCAGCAGAAGTGCTCCTCGGAGAGGTAGTATCTCAAAGAGCAAAATGACCAACTGCTGCTTATGAAGATTTATGCTAACTAGAAGCCTCCCAAGATCCTCCTAGAGCGCTCAACATTTTGTTCGTGTATTTTCCATCTTTGCTAAACACACTGGGCTGACTTTTCTCCCAGCACCTGAGCTGATCAGGCCCTCTGACAACCCTATTGAATGATGTCTTTTCCTGATCGGAGTTTTCGGCCCAGGCCAGAAGTCAGAGCCCATGAATTTCCGTAGCTTTGCTTGCTCAAAAGAGGAAGAAGAAGGCCAATGGGTAAAGAGTTGCATTCAGCTGATGTCAGCTGGCTTTGCTTCCTCTGAGAGGGTTGTTGTGTCAGCTCTGGACACCAGCCAGTCAGTGACAGCTCACGCCAATGAAATGCAGCCTGGAGGCAGGAGGGGGAAATCCAGTGAAGGCTGGCTGATTTGGTCGAGCAGTTAGATAAAAGGGCTATTTGTGAAGGAAGGAAAAAGAATCCAAGAGGGAATTAAAAGGCTGGAATTTTCCTAAGGGATGCCACAAAAGAGACTGGATAGAATAAAGCAAGTCAAAGAGATGGATAAGGCAATGGTGGGGCAGGATGAAGATCAAACATTAGGCTCTTCTGTTTCCCTTTAATGGCTACTCAAGAGCAGAGGTTAATGGGGCCTATTGGGTGTATCATGCCTGATTTTCCGACCTTTTTGTTACAGTTATTATGCAAACCACTGCAGCTGTTAAGTGAATCATATGGTCATTAAGTACATCCAATATCCCATTGGCTTTGCTTGTCCGAAGTCAGTTGGGAAGGTCACAAATAGCGACTCTAGGATGCAAAACATGATTTGGAGGAATGCTGCCTCCGGATGGCTTGCCGGATATTCAAAATCTAGCATCTATTCAGACAGTGGTATCCATGGATCACAATGTGAAAACCCTGTTTATAGAATAGAATAGAATAGAATAGAATAGAATAGAATAGAATAGAATAGAATAGAACAGAACAGAATTCTTTATTGGCCAAGTGTGATTGGACACACAAGGAATTTGTCTTTGGCGCAAATGCTCTCAGTGTACATAAAAGAAAAGATACATTCATCAAGAGTCAAGAATCATCAGGTACAACACTTAATAATAGTCATATGGTACAATAAGCAATCAAATCATACTAGGAAACAGTCCATATAAATTGTAAGGATACAAGTGACAAAGTTACAGTAATACAGTCACAATGGGAGGGGATGGGTGATAAGGAGTGATGAGAAGATTAACAGTAGTAGTAGTGCAGACTTTGTAAACAGTTGGACAGTGTTGAGGGAATTATTTGTTTAGCAGAGTGATGGCGTTTGGGGAAAAAATGTCCTCGTGTCTAGTTGTTCTGATGTTCAGTGCTCTCTATAGCATCATTATGAGAGTAGGAGCTGAAACAGTTTATGTCCAGGATGTGAGGGGTCTGTAGATATTTTCATAGCCCTCTTTTTGACGTGCAGTATATAGGTCCTTGATGGACGACAGGTTGGAAGTAATTGTTTTTTCTGTAGTCCTAATTACCCTCTGAAGTCTGTGTCTATTTATCTGATTTTACAATACTGGAATACAATATTTAAATATGGAATAGATACAGATAGTCTTGTATCCACAATTAGGACCAGAATTTTTATTGCTAAGCATTGCTTATTTAAGGTTGTTAAGCCTTAAATAATCAGCTCTGTTTGGGTTCTCAGAAATCCTGTCAATCTTTGAGGGGAAAACTATTGCTTCCTATGATGAATATTATTTTGAGAGGCAAGTAGACTCACGGTTCCATTAAAGGGAGGTGATTGTCTCAGGCAGCAATATAACAGCATTTTTTTTATCCTTTGTTCCAGGGGTGGGCAATTATTTTCCCCAACAGGCCACATGGGAAACTAGGACTGCTGAGGAGGGCCAAACTATTTTTTATATATGTGTGTGTGTGTATATGTGACTGCATACACACACACACACACACACACACACACACACACACACACATATATAAAAAATAGTAATCATCTTTAAAAATAAAAGCAATCCTCCTGAGCCAGACAGGGACTGCCCAAGGGCTGAATATGGCCCAAGAACTGTAAAATGCCTAAGTCTGCTTTATTCGTTCTGTTGGAGAGCTATGCTTTTCAGGGTAGAGATTAACTCAAAACAATTTAATGCTCAGGCTGTCGTTAGGCAGAAGAGATGGTGGCAAGAGAGCTATCAATACTACCTTGAAAATTTAATGAAAAGCAATAATTCATATAAGGCTGAATGGCTTGTATATTTTTTTAGTGTATGGGTTGTGGTTCGCCGAAAACCTGTGCAGATGGCAGCGGAATCGGACAGTGGGGAAGAAAGGGGATCAGTCCGGGAGTCTGGAGAGTACTTGGACGAGGGTTCTGCGTCTGATGCAGGGATGGGGCCAGGACCATCTGGGAGTGGGGTGCTGCCTCCGTAGCCTCTGGAGTCTGGCAGCAGTGAGGCCAAGGTACAAGGAGAGCCTGTTCCCAGTACACATGTGCACAGAGCTGCTAGAAGGCAAGAACAGCTGAGACAAAATGGATGACTCGGGAATAAAGCTGGGAGGTGACTGCCCCTCCCATAACGGATAAAAGACAGGCAAAGGTGAAGAAATCTTTGCAGGAAGCAAAGTCATTCGTTCGGTTCAGCACCCCACTCCCAGATGGTCCTGGCCCCATCCCTGCATCAGACGCAGAACCCGCGTCTGAGTACTCTCCAGACTCCCGGACTGATCCCCTGCTCTGTATAACGGCTGATCACTCAAAAGATTAGAATAAAGCCACCAGCTCAATTCCTTCTTTTTTCTCTTTATGAATTTGTTTTTCTTGAACTTACAGGAATGAATTCTATCCAGGAGACTTCACCCATTATGCAGAAACAATCCCAGGAATGCACTTAGCAGTGAGTTAAAACGTTACTATGCCCAACATAAGAGTGGTTGGTAATCTGCCCTTCAGCTTTGCTACTCATGCAGCAAATGAAGAGGGAGTATCCATGTTCAAAACCTGATTGCCCGTTGCAGGAAGCCAACATCTGCCGGGACCCCTGAATTTGTACATTACCTCAGACGGAACTGAGTTCCCCACCGGCAGCAGTGAAACTGTAAGCAGAAGAAACTTCTTCTCATTTGCATGCTCAGAATAATGAGAATTAAACATGGGAAAATCATGCCCGTCAAGGAGTGAGTGAACAGGTCAATTCCAACGGCATAATAAATATACGTAGCCCTCAACTTACAACCACAATTGATTTAGCTAAGTGAGACAGTTAAGTGAATTTTGCCCCATTTTGTAACCTTTCCTGCCTTAGAGTTGTTAAGTGAATCACTGCAGTGGACACGGTTGTTAAGTGAATCTGGCTTCCCCTTTGACTTTGCTCACAAAAGATGATCACATGACTCCAGGATCACTGAAGCTGTCCATAAATATGAACCAGTCGCAAAGCATCTGAATTCTGACCATGGGTGATGCTACAATGGTCATTAAGGGTGAAAAAACGGTCGCGTCGCTTTTTTCAGTGCTGTCGCAACTTTAAATGTTCACTAGGCTAATGGTCGTCAGTCGATGATTAGAATTAATCCATTTGAACTCAAGAGTTTGAGGAAGTCAGGTCTTAAAGTAGGGGTAGATCTTTGAAGCAGCATGTCCCCCTTTAAAACAGGGGTGTCAGATTCGATTTCATTGAGGTAGGCGTGGCCAGCTGGACATCACTCATGTCGGGGGTACCCGTGGTGGCCAGAGCCCTCTGCCAGCGAAAATGGGCTCCCAAGCTCTGTTTTCAGCTGCAAGCTGTCAGGGCTCCAACAAATCCATACTCATTCAAATCAAATGTCTCTAACCGCATCTCAGAAAAAGTAAAATGTTGGCGCGTGGCTGGGTGCAGCCGATACTAAATCACATCATCCATTTCCCCCTTGACCCTGGTCTTTCCCCCACCCCCTGGATGTGACTTCTCCAATGGGACACATCCGTCTCCAAGAGACCTCCATCATGCTCTCCAGTAACCTTCTTATGCTCCGACAACTTTAGCTAAAAAGACCAAAGGAGTATCTTTTTTTAGTTGACACAACAGCCTCCTGCAACCCTCTGCCAGCGAAAACGGAGCTCAGCCCTCCCAGGCGCCATTTTCACTGGCTAGAACTAAACACCTCTTGGGCAGGATCCAGTCCCCGGGGCCTTGAGTTGAACACCCTTGCTTTAAAAAGTAAGAGATAATCTAGCTTTCATTTTGGCCACAACTACTAACTACTGTTTCTTTCTCATTTCTATGTTCTGTGATCTTAAATACCAGAATAAACTTATTTTTTTCCCGAAAGAGAAACTGTATCACGTCCACTACATGCAAAAAAAAAACCAAATCAAGGAAAAAACAAACCCCTTCATCCATCATAGAGATAGAGCAGTGAGGACAGCATCATATAAATTTTCTTCCTTCAGGTATCAATTGCCCGAATTCTCAGAAAAGCTCACAGTTCCACAAAGGAATTGCATTCTGTAATGTCTTGGCCAATGAATGCAATTTTTTTTCTTGAATAGCAATTATTTTTTTTACCTTTCTTTAATAAAGCTTAATCTGAAGATACAAACAGGTGATCATTCTTATGCCTTTGCTATGAAAACATTCACCTGCTGACTCTTGCAAGCAAAGCTGCAGTTAGAGAACAGGAGGAGGATTGACTGTTCTCTGTTGATTGACGCTAACTGGAAATCACAAAGTCCCAAAAATGCAACATCAAACTACATTTGCTTGATTGTCAAGTTCAGACACCCTCAGTTACATCAGCCGTGGAATTTTACCAGCTGCGGCTGTTTCTGTTCTTACACTGTTGTACCTGTTGCAGCAAGTTAAAAAAAAGATTTGTCTGGTTGAATTTCCCCTTTAATATGACTATGAACTGCAAAATTTTACTTCTTCTTTACATATGATTTATGATGTAAAGAACAAAGAAATAAAATGTATTTATGGTAATGAAGAATTCTCAGAAAATACAGATCTGGCTGCTGTATCCACCTCTGGAATGTGAGTCGCTGAATTTCTTCAAACAAAGATTAGCTGGAATTCAGAGAATCCTGCCTGCAAATATGCAATGCTTTTATATAGGCTGATATGAGGAAAACATTGTTGTGGTTTTCGTTTCTTCTCCTGGCTGTGTGCAGGACTCTGCAACTCTGCAACAGTTTGGAGATGACTGCATTTGAGACTGGGATATTCAGATCTTTACCAGTAAACCATGGCTCTTAGCAGAGGTTTCTGTTCTGACGTATCACTCTCTCTATCACCAATATATCACCATTCCCAAGCTGACTTTTACATATCAAAGACAATGGCAACTTAAATAGGCACTTTTCTAGCCTATCTGCAGCCCTGCTTGGCCATAGCATTAGCTACAAGTGTAACCCTATCTTTAATTTATTTCTAAAAAATTATCTAGCCACCTGAAACCAGCCAGACCTAGGCAACGTTAGAGGGTTTCGCAAGATACAAATCCAAAATTAAATTATGATTAGACTGATTATAAGCCATCAACTCCTAACAACCACATAGATACATTTTCTGCCCAATGATCTGTCCTTCACCTGGTGCTTCCAACATTAATGAAACTACAACACTAAAAATGATTAAATTGAGAGGCAATGGTTTCAAGAAATCGAGCCCTGGCCTTGAGGGGAAAGTTGGGAGAGAAGAAATAGTGGCTGGAAAAGTAGAAAGTGTGAAAAGGAGACACAGAATAGTTCTGCCTTGACATTGTTGTCTTTAGAAGGGGATAATGAAGGTTCTGAACAGGCTTTCAAAATTCTTTTAATATAGCCTACAACAATAAAGGAGATTTTTTGGAATCTTGGTGGTATTTGTGGCTTGATTTGGCCTTCCTCAAAGGGATGACAGGCATCATGATTTGTCAGTCCTCCCAAAGGCCCTCTGGAAGGGCCACATTTTCATCATCTTCTGAAAGGCTATGAAGGTGGGGACCATATGGTTCCAGGAAGCAAGCTGCTCCAGAGAGGAGGAGCCACTATAGAGTATGTATGTGCACCACTGGGCCCTTATTTCCATTCTTCCTAGTAGAAGGACCATCAGGAGGTACTTCAAAGTTGTTTGGGTAGGATAGGAGAAAACTGTTGTGGAAAGCTAATGTAGGAGATGACCAGGCTGAGCCCGAGGGAGCGATCAAACAGGTCATTAGTCTCAAGTACCTTTGTGCTCACAAGCGATCTAAATCCAGCCTACTTTGAATTCCATTGACTCTTATCTACCACCAACTTTGACCATTAATAGTTCAGATTCTTGTAGAGTTTCAGCATACAATAACTCTATATCTATGCATCTGAACTGCCTGGGCTTCTGTTTTCCTATGTTTGACAGGTGACCTCCAAGATACTCAAGACCCTGAGCCATTAGCCTGGAATATGCCTAATTGTACTCCTTAAAATGACCATTCTCCCCCACTACTTCTCTGTCTTCTAAATATAACGCCCAGAGTACCTTGTGAAAAGTCAAGAATCTTAAAATCCATTTAACAACTATTAACTGAGTGCAATATAATATACAGAATCTCATGTTCCAGAAGTAGCTAATTGCTAGAAGCAGGGCTCTCCTTAATGAGCGATAATGAAAAGCTGACAAAAGATCTGCATAAGGGCTATATTTAGTTAAATTGCTAGCTAGTTATTCCGGGCACCCCACCTCCTTTTCATTCACTGATCATCATGGATATTACACGTGGCTTATAAATGCAGTTTCTTTTGGGTCCTGCTTGATTCCAGTGACTTCATCCGCCCATGTGTGCCATTCTCTTGGCCATGAAATTGGAAGGACTAAGAAGAAACCCAGTTCATAAGCCTAAGGGGAAGGGGAAGAGATTTACAACAAGAGGCTAGAAAGTGAGCAGCATTTTAAAAGCCAGCTGCAGAAAACAAAACAAAAAACAAAAAATAGTCTCCAAAGATCCCTTCAATTGCTAATGATTTCACTAAATAACTTTCTTATGATGAAGGGGGACAATGACAGACGATGACAAGCTGCCTCTATTCTGCTTGGGGCATATCTGGTGACCAGAGACCCTGGGGTAGACTTGCTAGGGTGAAAAGGCTTTTGTGGAGGAGGACTTAAGACTTCTATGGAAATGTTTGCGCAAACAGTACCATGACATTCTCAAGGCCAGCCTGGCCACTAACCCATTTCACACACTGAACTTTGGTCAGCAAATTCTGGATCCTCAGGCTCAAGTTTGTTGAACTGACACTCAAGGAAGAGGACCTAGGCTGCTAAACACGATGCTTTAGCGGGAATGTCATATTATCCCCCCCAAATATAGAGATCTATCTCTCCTGTATAATGATTGGCGGGCAACCAGACTTGGATGAAAACTGAGGAAACCTTTATCGATGCTAATATAGTCTCCAGCTAATTAAGATGGTGTCCAGTTATGACTGATCTTCACTCCACCAAATACGTTTTGTAGATAGAGGGTACAAATGACCAGACTTATCCCTTTGTATCTCAAAATCACCATGGAACCTCAACACGAGGATGCATTCCCCATCTTACGTTCTACCTGGAAGTCACATAGTGGATCTTATTCCATTAAAAAGTAAATGCATGGCTGCTACTACAGACCATTCCTTGGCTCATTGCTCTGACCATGCCTTCTCTGGACTTTATATCACTTACTCTAGAGACCTCTTTACATTCTTTCCTCATCTGGCTTTTTATATACCTCTGCTTTGCCAGCCTTAAGCCTCAATCAATCTTCCTACTAAATGGTCCAACTGGCACCTACACATGTTTCCTGCCATTCCACTTTCATTTTTTTTTGGCGGGGGGGGGGCAGGAAAATTGATACCAGGCCCACCTCATACATCATCCTAAAAATACACACCTGATCTGCACATATATGCTTTGAGGGAAAAACAACACGCTCAATAGTTTGCTGTGTGTAGGAACTTTCACGACCTTTTTAAAGCAGCATTGCAATCTTAAATGGGAGAACAGGAAGATAGGAAGTAATGGTACGCAGGTGTTTGATTCTTCTTCTGCTCATATTTTCCTCTGAAAATTGGGAAAGTTTCTAAACAAGCACTTAGAAAGCACATGATGAAGGAAAGCAAAGTCAAGGGGGAAGTCAAATCACTTTTCCTCACTATTTCTTTATCCTGCCACGCTCAGCAGTGAACAGGGTTTCTATATCTCAGTCCCCACCCCAATGCTTGGTTCTAAGCAGAATATGTGAAAATCGGCGCTCGAACATCATATTTAGCAGGGGGAAAAAGTATATTAGTTTCAAAAGACTCCATCTTTGATATATTCCTCGGGAAACACAAAATTTTCTCTTCTTTGATAATGTCTCTTATCCTATCCTGTCATTTTATACAAATACATGTGGGCGTGTTAAATGTATATATCACTCAAAAAATGGTGACGTTCCCAAGTGCCATTATGTGAATCATGGGGTTCCCACTATTGTATGGTTTTGTTACTGGTTTAGAATAAAATTATAACGTTACATTGTTTGTTCATGCGCCATGAACCATTGTGAATCTATAGGGATTTGGTAGCACACAAACCCCATAAATAAATGGATGCTAAAGATCAGTAAAGTGCTTAATGTCTCATTCCATAATAGGAATGACTTTTTTTTTTAGCAGGAATTGCTTACAAGAGATCAAAGCTAACACCTGGTGAAATTTCAGATGGACAGGTAGTTGCATATTAACTACAACCATGATATCAATCACCCTTTGAAGTAAGCAAAGATTTGTATTCTGGAAGTGTGCTTGGAAAATGCAGTCAACACAACAAAGGAGCTGGCCTATAGTTTCCTCTCCTGAGCTCTGTCTACAAATGTCACATATGTCTAAAAGGACATTAAAAATCAGCCTGCAAAACGAATTTGCAAATGAATAAAATAATTCTACCTGCCTATATTAGTTATTTCCTTTGGATCAGGCATTGTGTGGACCCTAAAACATGCAAGCAAAGAGTATTTTGCAGCTTCCACCAAAACATCCCTGCCAAGAACCATGGTTTAAGCCTCAAATCCGGCATGTTGTTTCTTTTTTTAAAATTGTACATTAGGAAACCTTAATGCAGTTTGCAGGATGTAGCTGTCTTTCTCTGAGCATTGCTGACAACTCAAGGTAAGGATGCAATTAAAAGGAAGAACCGTGTGGAAGAGATAAACACAGAGCAACTGGGGACAATATTGCACAGAGAAAGAAAAAGACAGTGTGACTGGATGAAGAATTAAGCATTCATGGAAATTTGGGGTGCTGGTGCTTAGTTTTCTGTGTGGTTTCTTCCATCTTTGTTCTTAGTGTGGAAAGCTCATTCAGAGAAAACAGCAGCCTCACACACATCCTTGAAGAGGAGGCTCTCTAAGTCTTCAGTTTGGAGACAACCTCCAAACTGATCTCTGCAGAACAAGTAATCAGAGGTACTAGATATTAATTGTTTTACTGTGTGTGGCAGGGTGTGAAATTGCACTGTATCCCAAGGACCTTTCAATGTGTGTGTGTGTGTGTGTGTGTGTGTGTGTGTATTGTGCTATTGTAGGTAGCATAAAAGGAAAGGTTAGTATTACAAGTACATTTTCAATGGAAAGTCAAGGACTGTAGGCTAAAGCACTGAGTTTGAGACAGGGATTTAAAGCTTTGTGTGAGTCCTGAACTGGTGTGCCAACCAAGAACAAGCTCAATTTTCTTTGCTTCATTTGCTCACCTGTAAAAGAGGAGGAACTGGAGATCTGCCTTACAGAAGGCAAAGTTTTGTATTACATTAAAAATATCAAGTTCCAATAAGACAAAAAGAGTAGTTTGGTTACCAGCTTTGAATTGAATCCTGCCTCCTGCAACAATAATTTCTAGAAATTGAATTGTCCCAGAGATATTCACTTTCTGAGATGAATATCTCCAATAGTGTCAGAGGAATAAAGGAACAAGAATGTAGGAAAAGGTAATAGCGATCACAAGGATGGGCGTTGCGGTGGGTATAAAAAGTGAAAGAGCAAAACCAAGCACCTGAAAAAGCTGCGGCCCCCCAAAGGCTTTAGGAACTTAGGAGAAATGCAAAAGTGCAGGTGTTTGCGAAATGCAAGCAGCTGAAAAGGGTTTGGATCACCTACCTTTTTCCGATGTCGGTCGTTCTTTGCAAGACACGATCTCTGCAGGGAGAGGTAGCCTCCAATCACCTGGATCTCCTCCACTGTGGGGTAGCGCTTCTTCATGGGCCCCGTGGCCACCGGCGGAGAGCTCTCGATGCCATTCTCTACAGCCGTGACAGGTGACACAGGGGCTTTCCGAGGATTGATGGTGATGGTGTTGCCACTGCGACGCTGCATTGCTGGATGGGGGGATGAGACCCGGCCCAAGCCTCCTATCCTGACATCCTCTTTAACTTTGCGGTTGCCACCGCGTCTCATGGCCTCAGCCTCGGGCGGCGGCTCCTCAACAGCCTCCTGGAGAAGTTGTTCACAGCTGGGTGAAGAGGAGGAAGTGGGGACTGGGGGCTTGGCTGAAGGAGGAGAAGGGCTGGCTTCCTGTTTGGGTTCTGGGGGTGGGGAGGCCGAAGCCCTCAGTGGCACAACCATGAAGGAGTTCCTGGAGTGGAGACGCAGGTTGGCCAAGGCTTTGCCCTGGACGTCGTCCTCAGCCGAATTGCATTCCACTGCCGTCTCCGCATCACCGCTCTCCACCCTGGCTCCTCTGTCTGGGGAAGCGGCCTCCCTTCCCCACCTTTTCCCAGTGGGTGAGCGCCTAGGGGGACTATCTGGCCAGCCCTCCCCACTGCTTGACTTTGCTTCAAACTGGCTTCGATAAGAGGCCACAGTGCAAGGTCCTGGGGGTGTCAATCCCGGCAGGTCACAGGGAGGGCTGGGGAGGCGGTTGACACAGGGCAGCCGGGCCAGGATGGGGTCTGCCAGGGAATGGACAGTCTTCTTTCCTCCAAAGCCGCTGCTTTCAGTTAAATTCTCAGTGCTGAGGGACTTCACCGGGGGCGATGGCATCACCACCCCTCCACCATCGTCTTGGCTGAACCGGCTGAGCAGTTTGCTCACCCGCCCTTGGCGCTGCTCCGGCAGCGATGCCTGATGCTCAGCTCGGCCCACAGCATTGAGATCCTCCACACTGCGGCTCAAAGCTGACTTGACGATGAAGACCTCCCCTGCCCGGATCTCAGTCACACTGCCCCCACGGCGGGCCAGCAGCTCATTGAGTGACTCCATGCTGCCAGATTTGGCTTCTCCCGAGTGGCGGTCAGCAGCCAGCTGTGCTGGTGGGGCCCCATGAGCTGTTTCAATTATAATGACATTGTCTGCCCGCAGGGTCCGGACGCCTGGAATCTGCCCGCACAGATCCACTATTTGCTTGGCTTTGGTGTTTGCCAGTTCGTTTTCTGGAGGGCCAGGCTCATGATGATGGCGGCGCTTCTCCAGCTGAATGAAAGGATTTTGGTGGACTGGGCCAATCTTCTCCTGTAGCACAGAACTCTCTGGCTCCCCCTCTTGGTAGGAGGATGTTGCAGCAGGCACGGAGGATGAGCCGCTCTCGGTTTCCCCTGGTCCACTTGGTTCAGAAAAAGAAGTGCTTGAACCTTGCTTCGCCCGGCGTCGTTCAATGATCTCCCGTTTCCAAGCCGGCATCTTAGCCATGCGGTCTTGCTGCTCCTGTTCCCGCCGCCGAGCCTCCTCTTCCTCCTTTCGCCGACGCTCCAGTAACTGGAGTTTCCATTCTGGCAGTGGAGGAGTTGAAGACATCTTTGCTGGAGGTGTGAAATATAGCAGGAAACAGGAAGGAAATCTGGGGGGAGGGAGGAAGGAGGGGAAAAAAGAAAAGGAAAGGTTTGGTGGGATGTTCAGGGAGCGAGAAGGTACCAAGCAAGGGAAAACAGAGAATGGGGAAAAAGGGGGCTTGGAGGAGCAACTTAAAGAACACGAAAAGCAACACAAAAACAAAAGAGGCAAAGGAAGAAAAACTGGAATAAAAGAGGGACTGAAGAAAGAGAAAGAAGAGGATGTGGAACAGACTCGGAGACGAATAGGAGGTTTTAGAGTAGAAGGTTTTGAGAGGGGTGGGCAGTGGTTGGAAAAAGAGAGGAAAGACAGCTTTAGAGTAACAGAAAATGGAGGCTCAGAAATAAAAAAATGATCAGAGGAAAATGGTAGGAAGTGACAGATGGAGGTGGAATGAGGGAGAGCTGGATTGGAAAAGGAGAAGGAAAAGTGGGAGAATACAAGGAGTACATTCAGAAGAAAGGAAAGGGGAAAGAGCAGCTTAAAGGGTCAGGAAGAGGATCTGTCAGAAGATATTGCAAAATTAAGTCCCTTTAGCAATGAGAAAGAGAGAAGGGAGAGAGAGAGAAAGAGAAAGAGAGAGAGAGGGAGGGACGAGAGAGAGATAAAAGGCTTCCTTCAGGCTCAACCTTTGATGTTTTTCTCCCTTCCTCCGCCCTCTCCTGATCCACTCACTCTTTCCAACTCATGCTACACACACACTGTCTCTGGTGTGTTGGGGTGGTGACAGTTCTGGGGTGGTGGGGCGGGCTCTTTACACAAGGAATCCAGGCATCCTTGCAAGGCAAAGATTAGGTTTGTTTACAAGATTTGACCCCCATCTTGATGGCTAGTACAAGGGCCATTAAAGGGTGGAAGAGCATGAAAAATGAGAAGAGGAACTAACGGGTGGGGGATTTTTAAAAAAACAGCTTCCTTCCATGTGTTTTGTGTTACTATCGGGTGTTCTAATCTAACCTTTCTTAATGGCTGCTAATAAAAGAAAACCAAGAATGCAAGGAACATAGTTGTGCCTGAGTAAGCAATCTAGATTAAAAAAAAACCAAAAGGTTTGTGCAGTGATAACAATGGGGCAGGTTTATTTACAGAGCAGTTTTATGCCTTCAGCTCAGAAATAAACATGCAGCTTGAAATAAACATGCACCCACAGGCAAGGGGTGTAGAGGATTGCAGCAAGAGTATAGAGAAGGTTTTTCACCCCAGAGAGGGAATCTGATTGCAAACAAAGGTGATCCGGGAGGAATTGAATGATTTTTCCCTTCCCGTGGTCTGTTTCAGTAAAATTGGCACTTCAGACACAAATGTTTGCACAGATCTCTAGACTAGAGCGATAGGGGACATGTCTTTAGTCTGAAACTAGACTGGGAGGCGGTTTCAAAAACCCACAACTGGCAAATTTGGCTGAAATCAGAAGGTTGATGTATTTTACCAGAAACTTGTAGCAACAGTGATAAATATTAGAATTTTCAAAAGCAAATAAGGATGAAACCGAACGTTATTAAAGAAAAGAGATTCTGGGTTGGTCCAAAGAAACACCCCCCCAAGTTGGACAGGAAGAGGCTTGTGATAGAAAGGTCAACAAGATAAATATAATTGAAAATTACCAGAATCCGAGCTTCAGAATTTCACCTGAATTCCTGATGTTCAAAAGCCTTACAAAAACAACGGATGGAACGAATGGCAAGATCAAGTGCGTTTTGGTACCACAACCCAACTTTTATATTCTGGAAAGCCGAGACATCTAACCAGAGGATGGCGAAGATCAGAGCTCACTTAGAATCTAGAAGCCCAAAAGACAAATGCTGCTTGGTAATTTTTCCCTGAAAAAGAATTGCGTACATCCAGAGACTTCCAAGAACTGATACCTCCAGGAATTTGGACAAAAAGCCTTAAAATAATCTTCTTAAAACGTTAGCGTGTCTCAAAGTCCGCAGATATGAACAAGCGATGCAGAAGATGGAGGGGAGGGGGGAAACACCCTTTGAGTTGCTGGGGAAGTTTTCTTCCGGAAAATTAGGGCGGGATCCGTAGAAACGTCGGAAAGGGAGCAACACGTGTACTGTACATCCAGGCGAGGGGAGATCCAAAAAGCCTTTCTTTCCCTCCACTTCCCGCCTCCCGCGGAATGCTTCAAAGATCCGGAGGAAAATTAGACGGGATCTGGAGGCTGAGCAGATGGGGATCCCGCCAGCACACCATCTGAGGAGAACCCCCAACTGAAGATCTGGGTCGTCGATCCCCCGCCCCCCCCAATCCCGTCTCCAGGAATCCCCCGATCCTTCGAACCAGGAAGCAAAGCAATGGATCCCTCTCTACGTACGCTTTTCAAGCCAGCTGGATCTTGGAAGCCAGAGGCAGGCGAGAGGCGCGATCCTTCGCTTGGTCCATGGCTGGAGGAAGCTCGTCTGGCTCCAGCCGGTCGGTTGGCTCGGAATGGAGGGGATTTTTTTTCTTTTCTCCTTCTTCTTCAGCCGCCTCGCTTTCTCTTCCCCTTTTTTCCCCCCCTCAGTCCAAAGGAAGGGAGGGATCTAGGCGGATCTGAGTCAGGGTTCTAGCTGGAAGTGAAGGGTTGGGGCGCTCCGATCCTTTTCCTCCTTCTTCTTTTTTCTTCGGCTGCTTTCCAAGAAGGCGCGTTCGCGGTCGAGGCGACGGCACCCGACGGAGGAGCAGGCGGGCGACGGGGGTGGCGGAAATCTCTGCCGGTCTCTGAGCGCATCCACTTCTAATCCTCTGCCGCCCAGCTCCACCTCCGCCCGGCTGCTAAAATCCTTTCAGAGGAGAAGAGAGACGGGAGAGAGAGAGAGAGAGAGAAGGAGAGGAGGAAGGAGGGAATGTGAAGGGGGAGAAAAGATCGAAAGCGAAGGAAGGAGGGAGCCCGAGACGGGAAGAAAGAGGAAAAGGGGAGGATGGGGGTCTTTGTGTATAAACAGAAGGGGAGGACAATGAAAAGGGGCGGGGCGGGGCTGGCAGGAGACAAATGCGGCGGGGACGGGGGGCGAGGCTGGCGGGCGGGTGAAGACAGGAAGGGAGGAGTTGATCTGTCGCAAATGTTTCATTTGAGGTGTTTCCTATTATTTCAGGGCTCTCCGAGTCTGGGCCCCCAGAAGGTCCGAGGAGATTCTGCTCCATAGAATCAGACGGGCCTGCTCTAATCCGACTGCCTCTTCCTGCGCGGAATCCATTGCCCCTTCCAGTCCCACCGCCTGTAGCTCTCCCATTCCACAGAGGCCTTTGCGCGCACGCACACACACGTGCCCGCCACAATTCACATGTGCCCGGGTTTGCCTCGTCCCCAGCCACTCTGGCTGTGGTGGGACTCTTAGGCCTACTCGCCTGGAAAGGGTCAGGTTGGGGGAGGCGAGGTGGGGTTTCTTTCACGTGTTTACGTTTCCTCTGAGGAGTTAAGCACCCATGTTAGTGTTAGGTCTGTAGCTCTCAAGCTGTCATCTGCAGAAGGGGCAGATGTCATCACAGGGAGACCCCGAAGGCTTGGAGAAATGGTATGATTGACTTCTTGAATTAAGTCTTGGGGTTCCGTGGCCACAAAAGATATTTAAAGGGGGTCTGCATTGAAGAAAAGGTTGAGAAAACATATGGTATTCCTTTTATTTATTTATTTATTTTATTTATTTTGTCAAGCGATTATAAGATAACAGGTATAAGTATAAACATAGTTATGAATACATGAAATGGATACATATAAGAAAAATAAAAAGAAACAATAGGACAGGGACGGTAGGCACATTGGTGCACTTATGCACGCCAGTTCCATTCAGCCAGTTCTGACAGGTTCTGGAGAACCGGTAGCGGAAATTTTGAGTAGTTCAGAAAACTGGCAAATACTGCCTCTGACTGGCCCCGCCCCCATCTATTCACTGCCTCCCGAATCCCAGCTGATCGGCTGGGTCTTCTTTTGTTGCCCTGCACAGGAGAACGGAGCTGGAAAGCAGGTTAGTGCGGTGGGGAGGGAATGGGGATTTACAGTATCCTTCCCCCAGGAGTGGGGAGGGTGTAGAGTTGTAATTGCAGGAATGTTCCAATCTCGGATGCCAAACCTCAGATAAAGAATGTTTCCAATCTTCAGGGATCATTGTATAACCATTTTTTATTCCTTCTACAAGTCCTCTTGTAAAATTTCCACTAATCTCATAATCTGTAACTGCCTTTTTTAACTCTCTTAAGATCTGATAAGGCAGACCCTCCCATTCTGCTACTTGCAGTCCAAGCTGTGGCCCCCTGACCAGGACGATATTGTACTGGACAAACAGACAGTAATTCTGCAAGTTCTGTTCCTGAGACAGAGGCATCCTTTTTACAAGTCTCAACCATTTTCTGAAAAGAAGACTGAACAATAGAGTCAGGAGGCTTTTGCCCTGTATCTGCAGGAGCTGAGGGAATTGAAGACATATATTCAGGTGGAGAAGGGGGACAAATGACATCATTAATATAACGTGAAGGTGGAGGTGTTAAAAGAGAAAGTTAATTGTGACCAAATTTTTCAATTGCATGCCTACATAAATGTCACACATGCAAAACTTCTATTTTGGTCGAGGTTCAGTATGCAATGTTTTCCCTATACGTTCCCAATCAGTTAATTTTAAAGACCCCTTTTCTGGGTACCATAGGCACTGAGCTGCAATCTCCTGGACCAGCCTTAAGAGATTTCTCTGTGGTAGCTCAGTATTATTTTTCTTCAACAAATAGCCTAATTCATCTACATGCTTCCTCTGTTCCTCAGAAAGCGAAGACCCCATACTTATAGAAACCAAAAAGTTGAAGAAACCACAAAGGGTTGAAGGTGCACCAAATCCTTGGCGGATGAAGTAAGAGGATCCCTGTTCAGGCGCCACTTGTTGTAATGACGAGGCAGTCGAGTTGTTTGATCATGAACAACTGAATCATGATGATCTTTATTGGAGTCTAGTCTTGCATTTATACACATTTTTAGTTATCCTCCATCACTGGTTAACTTTGGTTACTGCTTAACTTTCGTTACTATTTAGCACATTAATCCATACAATTAATTATCTCTAGTTAAAGTCTAACATATGTTTACTTACTCTCTCTAATCTTCCTTTAGATTAGTGACTTTATTTACCTGAGTTGTATTTGCTTGGAAACATTCTTTATCTGAGGTTTGCCATCCGAGATTGGAACATTCCTGCAATTACAACTCTACAGGAGGGAATGGGGATTTACAGTATCCTTCCCCCAGGAGTGGGGAGGGAATGGGGATTTTTGCAGTATCCTTCCCCTGACACGCCCACCAAGCCACACCCATCAAGCCATACCACACCCACCAAGCCACACCCATAGAACCAGTAGTAAAAAAAATATGAATACCACGACTGGTTGAGAGCCAGTATGCTAGATGTCTATGGAGGTTCTCAGCCATCCTCCAGGTCATGGTAGTCCCAAAGGTGCTTTTTTTTTTTTTTCAAGAGGCAGCTGGACTTTCTGGTTTTTCTCTGAAGACGTTTCACTTCTCATCCAAGAAGCTTCTTCAGCTCTGACTGGATGGTGGGGAAAAAAGCACCTTTGGAACACTGTGCTAGATAGTAAACACTAAAATTCACACCACCACACACAATTCTTCTGTCAGGCCTTCAAGCACAAAAGCTGTCCCTTCTCCCCTCACCTGGGATGGTCATACTAGGGGCTTTAAACACAGGTAGTCCTTGACTTACAAGTATTTGTTTAATGACCATGGGATGTTACAATAAAATGACTTACAACCGATCCTCACACTTATGACTGTTGCAGCATCTTACAGACAGGTGATCAAAACTTGGACACTTGACAACCTTCCTATATTGGTTGCAGCATCCCAGAGTTGTGTGATCATCATTTAGGATCTTCCCAGCCAGCTTCCGACAAGCAAAGTCAATGGGAGAAACTGGATTCGTGATGCACTTAAGAACTGCAGTGATTTGCTTAACAAAAATGGCAAAAAAAAGAGAGAGAGAAAATTGGGCAAAGCTAGCTTTCGTAACAGCTGAAATTCTGATCCCAACTATGGTCGTAAGTTGAGGACTACTTATGTGCCTTCCATATTTAAATACTTTATTGAAAAGAAATGTAAAATTAAACATCCTGGGCTTTCACAGTGTGATCTGTGGACACCGTTTTCTGAATACATGCTAGATTTTGCGTATCTTCAAAGCCATCCAGGGCCAGCATTACTACAAACCAGGTTTTGCATTCCAGCATTGCCAGTGGTGGCATTCGAAAGTTTTTACTACTAGTTTTGTGGGCATGGCAGGGGAAGGACACTGTAAATTATCCATTCCCTCCGCACCCCACTAACCTGCTTTCCAGCTCCGTTCTCCGGTGCAGGGCAACGAAAAAAGATCCAGCTCATCATCTGGGACTCAGGAGGTAGAGAATAGATGGGGGCGGGGCCAGTCAGAGGTGGTTTTTGCCAGTTCTCCAAACGACTCAACATTTCCACTACCGGTTCTCCAGAATTGGTCAGAACCTGCTGAATACCACCTCTGATTGCCACGCTGAGCTGGAGCCATGGTTTTCTTGGCGCAGTCCATCAGCGTGACTAAGAGCTGATGAAGATCCATCTTTCATAGCTGTTCTAAGGATCCAGGAAGATCGTTTAGAACTCAAGTACACTTAAGCACAAAGTTCTTTCCGAAGATACTTGCCAAAGGAACACCACATGTTCATGGGGGAGCTATCTTGGGATAGCTTGTCTTGAATAAAAGGCAGGTGGGAGATCTACCCACAACCAAGGTGGCATTCTACTCTTTTCTTGAGAACACATTAAATAGATAAACAAACAAACAAATAAATAATCTCTTGTTGACAGAAGCCAGATTCACTTCCTGTTACTACTTTAACACTTGTAAGCAATTCACTTAACAGCGGTGGCAAGAAAGGTTGTAAAATGGGGCAAAATTCACTTAACTGTCTCGCTTAGCAACAGAAATGTTGGGTTCAGTTGTGACCGTAAGTTGAGGACTACCTGTGAATAAGACCTGTTGTGTCACACTTGTCTACACACTTGCTGACAACCTCAACAACTCTAGAAATTGTAAGTCAAAACTTACATTTGCGGAAGCCATGATGATTCCTTCCAGCAAAACTGTTTAGGAATTATTATTTTCTCTTCCTTTTCTCTTTTTAGGCACTTTCCAAAGAACTGTTATTAACGAAAGTGGCCCAGAGTTTCTTTTAATGTTACTTAATCCCTTTAAAACACACACACACACACACAGTCACAATGTTCTTTTCCAATCCCAGGAAACAGATTGTAAACTGAATACATATTACATGTTACAGGTTACATATTTTTGTGAAAAGAACATCAATTTCATATTACAGTTCTTCAAAAATTCTTTGGAGGATGTTATCTGGTCTCAGAGAACTTGTTTTTAGTTTGTCAATTTGATATATGTCTTCATTTTCTGTTACTTCTTTTTGTCGCAATTTTAAATAAACTTTTATTATGGTTACAGAACAAAATCAAAGTTAAATATTGGAATAAAATCAAAACAAAACAGGACAAGACATAGTAATGTATTACAATTGATAGTGAAATCATAATGTGTAAACAGGATCTTCCTAATTTAGTAAATATAGCAAAACTTAGCTACATTAAAAAAAACTGTATCCCACTTTGTTGCAAATGGTCTAATCTTCCTTCTGAAGAAAGCAGCAGAGGTGTAGATGCCTGTCTTGTGTCCTCCACATGAAGACAAACAAAACCTTCATTCAATTTCTGTGCTACTTATCTATCCTCTTCTAATACCCCTTTAGCAACTCCATTCCATAGTTCACTGATTGGTTTCCTACTGCAAATATATTTTAAAATCTGTATTGATGCTTAATCAACATCTTCGATCAATTGCTTGCATATATTTTGTGTTAGATTAGATTTACATTTACATGATATTTGATATTTTTCATCCAGAAATCTGGCCTCAAAATGTAGGCAATAAAATAGAAATCAATACGTTCCAGTTTAAGTTCCCTGGCTTTTACTCACCTAATATTTTTAATTTGGTTTTTGAATTAAATCTTTTCTGAGATCTTAAAAAAACACTGATATAAACTAACCAAGCGAGTAGGGTTTGTACAAAATGCTAATCCATGGAAATCTAACCAAAGTTAAAACTAACCAGAAAGAATCTTAAAGGATCTAATTAAACATGTTATGCAAAAGATTTGGAGTGCACCAAATCATTTTGTAGATGACTAAAGAGAAAGATTTGATCCTGTCTCTTACATGAATTTTGGTGTTTTAATAAAAGAATTGGCAGCCAGAGTATTATTTTTTAAAATCTGTTGATTGAGACAATAATTTTTTAGAGACAGAAGAGGTATCTGATTTTATGGACAAATGGAAGATGAAGAGAAGATGGGAACCGAATGGTGAGAATTAACGTTCTGCTCTGGTTAATATTTTGCAGGGTATGAGATTATTGTTGACAAACTTGTTATGTGTATTTTGGGGATGGTTTGAATATTGGGCTTCCTTATTTTGCTTCTCTTCAGGATCTGGAAATCTTGATTCCAGCTGCAGATTCCAGAATTCTTACTCATCTTCCAAAGACATCCATAGGACATTTCCAGTTGAGGGATGTGATTCTACATGTTTCATAAGCTGGTTTCTTCTTCTTAGAGATTGATTCACAACACAGGCTTTAACTGTATTGAATTAAAAGCACAGTGGCGGCATTATTTAATTTATTTATATTAAACTATTTATATGGCTGCTTATCTTACAACAATGTCTCCGGGGTGTGTGCAAGAATTAAAACTAAAAATAATTGGAACCACAATCCAAGTAACAAATGTCCAAGATTATAAAAAGCCATTCCAGTCTCCTCAGAACAACATCGGTCAACAAGGCTCACTTATCATTATTTGCAACATATATTAGAGTAAGCTTAATAAATTACAGCATAGATGAGCTTTTGTAGGGTTTCTGATCTATGATCAGTTGGTTAATTTATGATTCAGCATACTGTGTGAACCTAGGAAATGGGTACATTCAGTAACTGCTATGACGTCTCCGTGAATGCAGCTACAGAAAACCACAGGGGAACACTACAACAATTGTTAAGCAACCACCCACCACTTCCTGCTTTCTGGAGTTTCTCAGAGTGCATTATGGTACATTACAGATAGCCTACATTGAACAAGAATTTGCAAGACTCCCTGCAGTGGAGTCCACAGAGAGACTGCTTTTGTGATTCCAAGAAAACTTGATTATATTAGACATATTTTAGGAATTAAATCAGCTCAGCTGGATAAAGAATGCTAATATGACCACCATTGGCTGATCCTATGAATTAATGGCTGTCCATCTTTAAGTATGCTGCACAAGAGCAACTTACTAGGATAATCACCAATACAGATCAGTGTAGTGTTGTAAGCTGTCCAAATAAATTGGGGAAATAGTTATTACTGTATGGGTTGGTTGTGCTCCCTTGGCTTGATGCTTGGTGTTATGATACCCTCTAGTGTTTCATAAACATTATAACATTTTCTGGGGATGTAGCCATGTTTATTTTTATTTATCAAGTATTTCTAATTAATATTTCAAAATATTGGTCTTTTGTAGCCATCCAAAAAAACAAGAATCTAGTGATACTTTGGAGATTGGTCTATTTACCATCATATGCATTTCTGTGGATTTCAATATACTTCCTCAGATACTTGGTCCGAAGTTGCAAGAGAGAAGTATCTGTATTTGGACAATTATTCCCAAGAAAATGGGGGGAAAGGGGGAAAAGGGTAGGTAGGGAATTGGTGAAAGAAGTTGGAGGACGAGAAATAAAGTTGAGTGGTAAACAAGCCTAATAAACAATGAATAAATTTGAAAACCTAATATTATCAGTGTGGCATATAATAGCCATTTTTTGTTTGTTTCGTCATTTTATCAATAAAGGGGAATATTTGTAGCTCAGGGTTGAAATGAAGGGTCCTTGATGCTCTAAGAGCTTGATTGTTTTCTTGCAGTCATTTCATTACTAAACGGCGTAACATCTTCAGTGCTAGTGCTAGTCATTTTATGCCCGGTCTTAATTTTGTCTTTCCTTTACAGTACTGTCTTCTCTCCTCCTTGTTTTCCCCAAGCAACTACATGCATTTATTTATTTATTAAATCTATATGTTGCCTATTTCTCTGTCCAGCGACTCTGGGCAACTACAACATCTTTAAAGCACAACATAAAACAATGAGAGCGTTCAAAACATTAAAAACACTCTGCATTAAAATTAAAACATTAAAGATTAACAAGAGCTTAAAGGGTCAATACATGAACTACCTCCAAAGTGGAACATCCCCATCGGGGCCCAAAGCCAGTTGGCAGAGCAAGGTTTTCAGGCCCTTTTGGAAGGCCATATACACATACATATACATGGATTTGTACAGTGGTACTTTGATACTCACCTGCTTTGAAATTCATTGCATTTGGTGCTCAATGCAGTTTGATGCAAAAAATTTGTCCCAATACTCATCATTTGTTTGATAGTCAACGCACTAGCTAGAACATGTCTGTGTCAGCTGCCTTGTAACTGATTACATTATTCCTTATAGTAAAAATGTGTTTGTTACTCATCATTTTTGGTACTCATCGCGCCTCCTAGAACCTATTAACTATGAGTATTGAGGTATCACTGTATATCCACATTCTTTCTTGGGATAGTTAAAACTCAGAAGAATGGAATTACTGGTTTTTTTTGTAGCAACACTGAGAAGGATCACTCTAAGTACACAAGGTTATTTGACAGTCATAAAGCAATTTTCACTCTCACCTACAGCCATCTCTGCATTATTAGTGAAAGTGCGGAAGGGCATTTTAATGGCAGTGAGAATGGCCTTAGGAGACAAGAGGAAGAGCCACTGGTTAGGCAATGGTAAGATTAGAGGCATCTAAGCCCACAGAGGGAATAAGGCATGGCAGACATCTAAGAAGGTTCCCTCTTGAGCTTCTTGGACTATAAAGAGGAGAGGGTTGGGGGAAGAGATATACTGTACTTTCATACTTAAAAGATTCTGTTAATGTAATGTTATAAAAATACAGATGGAACTTCTAGGTGTGCTTCTTGTCTGGACTACCTATCACAGTGATGTTAGACATGTTGCAATTGATAAAATGAAAATTTGTAAAATGGGCTTTGAGCTACATCTCTCTCTCTCTCTCTCCCTCCCTCCCTCATTTTTTTTACATTTTTATTTTATTGAGCATATGGGTATACAGTAACAGAGTAACTGATGATGCAGCAATGATCAATGCTGCAAGCAATTTTAATACTGGACACAAGGTTCTGTAATGGAGCCGCAGGCATGGTGCTTCTATTATAAAACGTTTCTGAGGCAAAACAAAGCCCTTTATAGATCTGTCTTACAACATCTTTGTCTCATTTGCAGTCTGCCAAAATGCTAGCCATATACATACTTTTGAACTTTTTCATTTTCCATGTGTGTGTACATAATGGGTATTTTATTCTGGAGAAAGAATTGCACACCACAGACTAGGCTGTTTATAGTTCTGAAGCCATAAGTACAAGGAGTTTATATTTTGCTGTGATGTGACTTCTCGCTAGTTTAGGAATAGAGTAGAACACGTAACACCAATTTTAGTGTGGCCCAATAAAAATAGCAATACAAATTCAACAACAGGAAATGAGAAGACTTTTTTAGAACCATGAGACTCAGAAGCTGGCATCATTTTGGCTCAGGAGTTTGTGGAGGATAAATAATAGTTTGCAGTCCATTTTTATCAGGAAGCAGCAGGTCCTGTTTAAGAAATGAGGTTAACCCATTCTATGCTGTATCTCTCTCCATCGCATGCCAGGATGGATTGGGCATGTGTTTGCCGGTTTCTGAGAAACAAAAAACTTTCAGTGCTAGCAGTTAGTCGTATCGCACATATAATTGCACATGGGTATTGGGGAAGATAGCAATAGCACTTAATCTTATCTACCACTTCACAGTGCTTTACAACCCTCTCTAAGCGGTTTACAGAGTCAGCCTATGGCCCCCAACAATCTGGGTCCTTCTGGGACTTCAGAAGGATGGAAGGCTGAGTCAACCTTGAGCCAAATCAAACTGCTGGCAGTCAGCAGAATTAGCTTGCAATACTGCATTCTAATCACTGCACCACCAGGTCTCTAGAACAGTGGTTGCCCAGCAGTGGGCCGGGGACCACTGGTGGTCCATGAGAAAAAATTTGGTGGTTCACAGAGAAATGTCACCCCCAAAGCACCCCGCAAAGAATTTAATCCAGGCTGCGCGGGAGCACAAGGTTACGCTGCCCACGTGGCCCGCGGGAATACAAGGCTTGTGTCACTTGCACTGCGAACAACACGAGGTAGTGAGGGGAGGGGGGAAAGGGCGGAGGGGGGAACTTGCCCCAGTTGCCCCATGCACCTCGCCTGGCCACTTGGCTGCTGCTTTCAGCTTTTTTCTTCTTCTGCTTTTGGCTTCATGCAAAGGAAAGCAGCAAAAGTCTTTCTTTCTCTCCCTCAAACTCCACCAGAAATGAGTCTTTGGGACCCTGCAAGGCATCCTGCTCCAAGAGGCTGTGCCGGCAAAGACTCATTTCTGGTGGAGTTTGGGGGAGAGAAAGAAAGACTTCTGCTTTCCTTGCATGCAGCCAAAAGTCTGTCTGTCTCTCTCTCTCTCTCTCTCTCTCCCCCTCCCTCTCTCCCTCCCTCCCTCCCCCCCCCTCTCCCCCTGAGAACGGAGCTGGAGATGGCATCCTGTGATCCCAAACAAAGAATGATCGATCGGTAGGAAAATGGGGTGGGGAATTTTCCTGCAGAGTTTTGGGGGGATTTTCCCAGGGTCTCTGGTCCACGGGATTTACAATTATGAGTTTGGTGATCCCTGAGGTCCAAAAGGTCGGTGACCCCTACTCTGGAAGATCTTACTAGAAGCCGTAACAGAGTAAGACGTATCGTTATACTCAGGACTGATCTTTAAAACCGTAAACACCTGGGCACACAGTGCCTGCCTGCGCACCTGATACTGAATCAGCTTTCTCAATATTGAGCACTTTCTTCAGAAAAGTACTTCAACCTTCTTCTCTTCTGAGACACGGGTTTTTCTCTCTCACTCATTTGACCAATTCATACAATCCCTTGATGAATTAGGAAACTTGCCCTTTTAACTTTTGATCTGATCCTTTCCACTGTTAACTGCTATACCACTGAAATACATTTGACCTCTATGGCAGCATAGCACCAGATCAAATCTTAAAGGGACACATCCCTGATTGTAGCACACCCATGGATACTTTTCTGCTTGGGCAGTCCTCTGGCTCATATTTATGACAATTGCATTGTCCAGAGTCATGTAACCCCCTTTTGTGACCTTCTAACAAGGAAAGTCAATGGGGAAACCAGATTCACTTAACAACCGTGTTACTAGCTTAACAACTGTGGTGATTCAATTAACAACGGTGGTGAGAAAGGTTGTAAAATCAGGCAAAACTCATTTCACGTGTGTTTTGCTTAGCAACGGAAATTTGGGGCTCTATTGTAGCCATAAGTTGAGGACTACCTCTATATTTCAGTGGTTGGTGAAGGATGAGTTCCCAGAACGGGACAGTATCATATGAATAAGGAAGCAGATCAGTGGTGGGATTCAAAGTTTTTTACTACTGGTTCTGTGGGCGTGGCTTGGTGGGCGTGGCAGGGGAAGGTTACTGCAAAATCCCCATTCCCTCCCCACCCCACTAACCTGCTTTCCAGCTCTGTTCTCCTGTGCAGGGCAACAAAACAAGACCCAGCCAATCAGCTGGGACTCGGGAGGCAGAGAAGAGATGGAGGCGGGGCAAGTCAGAGGTGGGATTTGCCAGTTCTCTAAACTACTCAAAATGTCCGCTACCAGTTTTCCAGAACTGTTCAGAACCTGCTGAATACCACCTCTGAAGCAGATCCTGTTTATGCCAACAAGGATTTCTGGGGCACTTCAGTAAAAAATGTGTGTGAAGTTTTCCATGTTGCAACCAAGTCCTTCGGAGAAGTTTTCTATGAACTGAACTGCACACTGCTGTTTGGTTTTTTCATTAAAGAAAATATGTGGAGAAATGTACTCCTGCAGGGGCTCTCCAGAGTTCATAACAGTCAAAAGAAAATTAAGGAAATAAAACACAGAACCGTTCTTGTAGCTAGAGGTGTCAGTATGATAGTACCTTTGCTTGTATGCTGTTCTAATCCAAACCCTTGTCCAATAAAACAAACACAAACCAAAGGGAACAGAAACCTTTTAATGATCCTTACGAATCCCTGGTTAAAAGGCTGCTGCAAACTAATTAACTTTGATAAACACGAGCCTCTCCAAAACTGTGCGAAACTGCCAAAAATAACAGTTAAGGTTACCTAGAAATATTTTACAACACAAGGGTCTTCAAATACCAACTAAGATACCGCAGTGTCCGTGAGGCTCGAGTTTCAAAATGTCTTTGCTTCCTGCAAAGAACGTCCGATTTACAGCTGGCTTTTATCTTCTTGAAGGAGGGGCCATTACTTTGCAGCCGTACTCCTGAGTCGCCTGTGCTGCTGCAGCTGCTCTTTCCTGCAATCAATCCTGCGAACACTTGGCACAGGCTCCTCGGGAACCTCCTCATCGCTGCTGCCAGCCCTCACAATCTCTGACGGCATCAGTCCACTCCCTAATGGTTCTGGCCCCTCATATGAGTCCTCGCTCTCCTCAGCCATCCGCACCTGCTGCCGGCTAACCTCAGCACATGCTTGCAGAACTCATTTCTAAGAAAAATTAAGAGCAAACATTGAACCGGAAATTTAGTTTCCTTTGTGTTAGTGAAAATAACCATATGCTGCCCTGACTTAGTTGGGGGAGAGACATGATTTGAAAATGAACACCACATAGAGTCCAATATTGAAATAAAAACATAGCGCCAGCAAATTAAATGTCTAAACTGCACTGATTTCTACAAATAAAAGTGTATTGCTCATTTTTGCCCCCTCCCTCCACAGGAATCCTATCACCGGTGACATTAAAATATTTAATTTTGAATGAATGAAGAAACAATATTCCATCTATATGTTTCTATTACAGGTGGTTCTCAACTTACGAGTTTATTTAATTACATTGGCACTGAAAAAAGTGACTTACGATCATTTTTCACACTTACAACCTTTGTAGCATCCCAGAGATCATGTGATCAAAATTTAGATGCTTGGCAACTGGTTCATATTTATGACTGTTGCTGTGTCCCAAGGTCATGTGATTCCCTTTTTGTGACCTTCTGACAATGGGGCAGTGGGGTTCACTTAACAACCGTGTTACTGCCTTAATAACCTCGGTGATTCACTTAACAACTGTGGCAAGAAAGGTCGTAAAATGGGGCAAAACTCACTCAACAAATGGCTCACTTAACAACAGAAATTTTGGGCCCCACTGTGGTCATAAGTCAAGGACTACCTGTATTCTTCATTCCTAGGCTTTCTTGGATCCATCTTCTCAGTCTCACAAGTCTTCCCTCCCTCTACACTTGTACCTGAAAAGTTCTCTTTCAAATGCTTCTAGTGATGGTAAACTTACGACACGCATGTTAAAGGTGACACACCGCAACGTTTTGGGTGATACACAGGTGTTCACCCAACAACTCTTCTCAAAAAGTAAGCTCCATTCTCGTGTCATTTTTGGAAGCGCTGGGAGCTATGCAAGAATGGGGTTTATACTCTCGTGTGGACTCCATAAATTGAGAGGTGATTGAGGCAAACAGAAAACTGAAGGCAAGGTACCTCCGGCTGCAGAAGAAAGAGGAGGGGAAAAAGTTTAGAAGATGGGAAGTGGGATGAAGCAGATGCCCCAAAAGTGCTTTTTCAAAAGGCAAGTGGACTTTTGTTGTTTTTCCTTGAAGAAGTTTCGCTTCTCATCCAAGAAGCCTCTTCGGTTCATGAACATGAAAAACAAAGAAAGTCTACCTGCCTTTTGAAAAAGCACATTTATGACAACTATGACCTGGATGATTGACAATCTCCATAGATACAGATTAGATGCAGATACAGATTAACAGAGCTGGAAGGGACCTTGTAGGTCATCTAGTAAGCAAGTGATGAAGCAGAAGCCTTTGCCAATAGGAAACCATCTGCTCTGCAGCTCTTGAGGAAATGCTGCAAAATTCTCTTCGTCATACTTCCCCTGGAACGTGTGTGCTGAGCAGATATGGCACTCCGCTTCCCAAAGAGCATAGAATCGTGGGAAAACATCAGAAACGAGTATGACCCTTATGTGCGGATGGGACTATTATCTTTATCGGCAGTGAATAGGGTTTGCCAGTAAGAGCAAACAACTGCTTTAGTACTAGTGAACTATTTAGCTGATACGTATTTTAAAAACTGGTATTAAATTGGGATAGTTTCTTGAGCCAGTCAGTCTCCTTCATCCCTAGGAAGGAGGCAAGGGCACATCGCGCCTGAAACTTTGCTAAGAAATCTGCAGGGATTTGTTAAAATGGTTGCCGCTCACTTGAAGAACAAATGAAAAAAAGAAGGAGGATGACTTATTTGTTTTCAATACTAACAAAAGTTGTGCCTGGTCAGAGATGGTAGGTATTAATATGGTAGATGCTTCAGTAGGAGATAACTGGGAAATAACAAGTCTTAAAATAGGTGCAATTCCCATTATTTCCTGTAAGAAGTCATGCAGTTACAGCAATCAAACCACACTAAGAGGCAAATCATATATGTTATATTAAAAAAGGCATGATCCTTGGTATCCTGGAATCAAATTAAGACAGAAATGTTCCCAACCTTCTTAAAATCCAAATAGTTTATTTTTGTAGCATATTAACAAGTGATTATTAATGGTAAAGAGGATGTGTCTGTTTCTGTTGACGCAATCTGACCTTCCTCCCCACTCTCCCAGAGCTAAAAAGAAACTAAACAGACCACAAGAAGATTTGTATTTGCTTTAATGTCAGATGTAATCAATGATATTGGTTTTGGTCACCAGGATATAAAAAAGAGGTTGAGGCTCTAGAAAGAGTGCAGAGAAGAGCAACAAAGATGATTAGGGGACTGGGGGCTAAAACATATAAAGAATGGTTGCTGGAACTGGGTATGTCTAGTCTAATAAAAAAAAAGGACTAGGGTGTCGTATCGGCCGATACGATCACAAAAGACGCGAGGCAGTGACTGGTTTTAGCTCTTTTTATTTAGGTTTTAAAATCTGCCGCCGGCTGGGTATGCAGCGGCTTATATTGAACTGGTGCCGGGCGCCGCGGCCAATGACAGCCGTTCGAATCGCCCGCAATCGGCTCAGCCAATCGCGGTCGCTTCAGAATGGCCAATCAGTGCCGCGCGCTTGACCAATCCAGTTGCTGTGCGCTTGTCCAATCAGGGTTGCAGGATTCCAAGAATGCTAATGTCCATACAGAACATAGGGGAGACATGATAGCAGTCTTCCGATGTCTCAGGGGCTGCCACAAAGAAGAGGGAGTCAAGCTCTTCTCCAAAGCACCTGAGGGCAGGACAAGAAGCAATGGGGGGGAACTAATCAAGGAGAGAAGCAACCTAGAACTAAGGAGACATTTCCTGACAGTTAGAGCAATTAATCAATGGAAAAACTTGTCTCCAAAAGTTGTGAATGCTCCAACACTGGAAGTTTTTAAGAAGAGATTGGATAACCATTTGTCTGAAATGCTATAGTTTCCTGCCTGAGCAGGTGATTGGACTAGACCTCCAAGGTCCCTTCCAACTCTGTTATACTGTTATATGTTACCATATAGACAATACATGAACATTGATTTGTATAAACTTTTGGAAACTCCAAACTATTTACAAGCAGCTGTTGAAACCACAATGCAGTAAAAGGAACGAAGCTGATAGAACAAGGAGCGGTGTTTCCCAGACTGTTGAGAATTATTATGTCAATAAATTCCAGCTGCCTTCTCTGTCCTTGAAAAAAATGACCCAAAGAAAGGTCAAGAAGGACTTTAAAGTCTGAAATATGCACACTCTTTTTCTCACACACACATGCACACATAGGCACAGACAGAGGTGATGACTGCTGTGTTTTGCAATAGATGTGTCTTCTGGGGCAGTTGCCTTCTTTTTTGCCTGCAATAAATGTAGTTCTCAACTTATGACTGGTTCTATTTGAAGTTATGATGGACCCCAAAAAGAGGATTTACAGTTGAGATCCAAAGTCCCAGTGGGTGCCCTCCCATAGTCACGTGACCTGCATGTCAGGCACTCAGTAACACAAATGCATTCATGGCCTTTTGCAGCATCCCGTGGTCACCTGACTGCAGCTGCTGATACAGTTCAATAGAGGAATTATTGAGTCTGTCATCTGCACCTCTGTAACTGTCTGGTTTGGTTCTGCAACCCAACAGGACAGACACAGACTTCAGAGGGTAATTAGGACTGCAGAAAAAACAACTGCTACCCACCTGCCTTTCATCAGGGACCTGCATACTGCATGAGTCAAAAAGAGGGCTATGAAAATATTTACAGACCCCTCACATCCTGGACATAAACTGTTTCAACTCCTTCCCTCAAAACGACGCTATAGAGCACTGCACACCAGAACAACTAGACACAAGGACAGTTTCCCCCCCGAAAACCATCACTCTGCTAAACAAATAATTCCCTCAACACTGTCCAACTATTTACAAAGTCTGCACTATAGTTACTATTAATTTTCTCATCACTCCTGATCACACATCCCCTCCCACTTGTGACTGTACAACTGTGACTTTGTCGCTTGTATCCTTGCAATTTATATTGACTGTTTCCTAGTATGATTGATTGCTTATTGTACCCTATGACAATTATTAAGTGTTGCACCTGATGATTTTTGATTCTTGACAAGTGTATCTTTTCTTTTACGTACACTGAGGGCATTTACACCAAGACAAATTCCTTGTGTGTCCAATCACACTTGGCCAATAAAAGAATTCTATTCTATTCTATTCTATTCTATTCTATTCTATTCTATTCTATTCTACAATGGTTTTGCTGAAAACCAGCAGTTACTTCCAGTTTTCGTCAAAACTGCCTCCATAGCAAACCACTGGTTTGTTTAATAACCATGGCTTTCCTTTAATGACTGCAGGATTCACTTAATACCACCACACAAAAGTTGTAAAATCAGACTGATCATGTAACAGCAGGCTCCACGATAGTCATACCTCGAGGTCTTTCTGTAAAGTATCTATGCAAGATGAGGCATGTCTGAGAATTTGCTGTTGAGCAAGCAGATTTCCCCAGAAAGACTGGAGACTCTACAGTACATTGAGAGTTGTGCCAGGCGGAAAGGTGACAACAATTGCAGAATTTCCCACTTGCACACTACTTGAAGCCAGATTTGACTAATAGTAGTCAAGTATTAGTGCACAAGTGACCAATACGACTTGAAACCAGATTTTATCAGTCAGATAACTGACTGATATCACGAAGCTCATTGCATTGGAGAGATGATGGGGAAGCCAAGAAAGGAATGGAAAAGAGATGTCAACAATCAAGAAATAAAAACTGGGCACACCTAAGAGCACAATCGTGTCTACCGTCCCTGTCCTATTGTCCCCAATTATTAGTTCCTATTTCTTATATTTAAACTTATGTTTATTCTTATTTCTATTGTAAGATTTTGACAAAATAAATAAGAAATAAAATAAATAAATAAAAAGTGAGTTGCCATCGTCATCATTTTATCCTATCTTTTGTCATAAATGCCATATTGGCTCAGGTGGCAGGAACCCCAGGAAAAAAATGTTTAAAATCAAACCAAGAGACGTTTCCTTAATTAATTCACTATAAATAAGGTGGGAAGTTCCTATAATTTTGGGGAGACAATTAGTTCAAGCACATAAATGGAACTTACAAAGAAACTACGTGGTCACAGACACTCAAGCCAGAAATAACAGATGTTAAGTTGCGGCTATGTAGATTTTGTTTAAAGATAGGAAAAAAAAACTTTCTGATGATGTGTATAAGAATAAGAATAGAATATTTTGCCTACAGGAGTTGTGGATTTCCCCATCTCTGGAGATTTTTAAAAAGAGACTAGACAACCCATGACCCTTTGGGTCATCCTTCCCTCTAGAGATATTTCTTTACCAGATTCAGTGCCTTCAATGATAGCAGAGCTTCTAACGTACTTGAAAAAAAATCAGGGATATTTTCAGAGATGTATCTGCCTTGAAAGTAATCCACACTGAACTGTATACCAGGGGTCACCAACCTTTTGGACCTCAGGGATCACCAAACTCATAATTTTAAATCCCGAGGACTAGAAACCCTGGGAAAATCCCCCAAAAGTCTGCAGGAAAATTCCCCACCCTGTTTTCTTACCAATCGATCGTTCTTTATTTGGGATCGCAGGATACCATCTCCAGCTCCGTTCTCAGGGGGAGAGAGAGAGAGAGAGAGACTTTTGGTTTCATGCAAGGAAAGCAGCAGAAGCAGCAGAAGTCTTTCTTTCTCTCCCCCAAACTCCGCCAAAAGTGAGTCTTTTTGAGACTTGTTGCACCGGTGCAGCCTCTTGGAGCAGGATGCCTTGCAGGGTCTCAAAGACTCATTTTTGGCAGAATTTGTGAGAGAGAGAGAAAGACTTTTGCTGCTTTCCTTGCGTGCAGCCAAAAGCAGAAGAAGCAGCCCGGTGGCCAGGCCAGGCACATGGGGCAAGTTTCCTCCCTCCGCCCTTTCCCCCTCTCCTCACTACCTCCTGTTGTTCGCAATGCAAGCAACACAAGCCTTGTGTTCCCACGGGCCATGTGGGTGGCACAGCCTTGTGTTCCTGTGCAGCCAGGATTAATTGCTTTGGGGGTGACATTTCTCTGAGAACCTCCAAAATTTTCTTTTGGACCACCAGTGGTCCCCAGCCCACTGGTTGGCGACCACTGCTGTATACCATAGTCAGACTTCAGGAGCTGATCACAAGAAATGTTTTACGACATGTTGTATTATTCATAAAATGCCTTATGATCATTGCTGTTATAAAGAGTTGTATTAAATTTGCCAAATTTCAATTCCACAAGAGTCACAGACAGATATTAGACACCTTCCATAAGTTAACTCATTTGAGGTAACTTGGTTCAAAACAGTGATGGTAGTCTACCGGTTCTGCCCGGTTCTGCCGAGCCAGTAGCAGTGATGAGCAGCGGAGACCGAATAGGTTCTCTTCACCGTTCTGCTGTTGGGCCCACCTGCCTACCTGGGCTCCCATACTCACCTTTATCCTCTGAATTTGAAGCGCAGCTGCTTTGCACAGCATAGAAGAGTGCTGCGCGGCAGCTGCTGAAGTGACCGGGATCATGCAGGCTTGCAGGAGGTGAGTTGGAACGCCTCTGTGCCTGCGCAAAGTACACATTTGGTACACACACACGTGCAAAGTGTGTGCATGCACGCAAAGCGTGCCCACAAAGCCACGCCCACCGAAGCGGTGGTAAAAATATTTGAATCCCACCATTGATTCAAAACCTTTTGTCCCACGGTACACGGTTTCATCCAGTTAAAGGTTACAGTCTTCGTAGTGTATAGAATGGACAACCATTTCCCACAAATTATTGATTATTTTTTTTTGCAAATTGCAGAAGGCTGGAATAGATAATCTTTGTGATGTCTTGTCTATGGAGATTCTTAATCATCTAGGTCAAGGGTGTCAAACTCAATTTCACTGAGGGCTGTATCAAGGTTGTATTTGACTTTGGGGAGGTAGCATGGCCAGGGTGACGATGGCCAGCTCAACGTCACTTGTGTTAGGGGCACCAGTAGTGGCCTGAGCACACTGCCAATGAAAATGGGCTTCCAAGTTCCATTTTTGGCTGTGATGGCCTCCTACAACTCTCTGCCAGCAAAAACGGAGCTAGGGAGTGCCTTGTGCAGCCCTCCCGAGCTGTTTTTGGCTGCGATGGCCTCCTGCAACCTTCTGTCAGTGAAAACAGAGCTCAGGAGGGCTGCACGCAGCCCTCCCGAGCTCCATTTTCACTGGCAGAGGCACCGTGGGGCGGTCCTTTGCTGTTTCCAGGGCAGCCTCATGGACCAGATCTAAGTACCCCGCAGACCAGATCTGGCTCCTAGGCCTTGAGTTTGACACCCCTGATCTAGATCATGCTTGTCTCAAAGGTGTTTTTCCAAATGGCAACTAGTCTTTCTTGGTTTTTTTTTTTCCTTTGAAAATCTTTTGCTTCTCATCCAAGAAGCCTGAAGTCCAGTTGCCTTTCAGAAAAGCCTTTTGGCAGGCAGAGAATCCGAGAGAAAACTTCAGTGATCTTTTTCCAACCCTACGATTCTAAGAGTTTATGAAACGAGTTCCAAGGAGTTACAGAGCAGCAGGATATATAGCCTTTAGAAACTTAACTTCTCACAATTAGCACAGAGGCAACCTGCCTCAACTTAGCATCCTCCAGAATCCAGATGTTAGACTACAGGTTTAATAAATGGTTTACGTTGGCTGGGAATTATGGGAGCTTAGACTAAACACATGCGGAGGGCATCAGGAGGGAAAGCTGAATCAATAAGAGATACAGCATAACCAAAACACAGCTAGGGGGAATTGATTTCTTATCAATCATAAATTATGGTGATAAAATATTTTGGCTTTCAGATTACTTGGCTTTGGAGATACGACTTTTGTCCCAGTTTGTCATCATCCTGATCTCTGCAATGAGGTCTAATGAAAATCTGATTAATCAAAGCGTATTTGTAAATCTACAAGCTGTAAGGACAGAATACCAAGATGAATTTGCTTTGTCAACTTCTCCCTCACTCAGTAAGTTCAGAGACAAGGAGATTCTGTTTAGATTTGTTTGCAGTTCTCTTTGGGACTGAATTAGCCAACCCGGAAAAGAGATGACTGCCAGAGTCCAAACAAAATAAATTCCCTTTTATGGTCAGGATTGTATTTGCCTGTGAAAAAAATTCTCCACACTAGTATACATTTTCTGGAATGGATCCTTCCTCTTGGTTATCTGACTCAACTCTTTTTTTTCAGATGAGCTTTTACAATTCTCAGCAAGTCAGCTTGCTTCCTGCTTACCTAAAAATGAAGTAAAAACTGACTCTATTTATGTCAAAAGACATGACTCAACAAATTACAGGTAGTCCTCAACTTAGTTTGTTTAGTAACTGTTCAAAGTTACAAAGGCACTGAAAAAAGTAACATCACCATTTTTCACACTTACAATCACTACAGCATCCTCAAGGTCGTGTGATCAAAACTCAAACGTTTGGCAACTGACTCATATTTATGACGGTTAGAGTGTCCAGGGGTCATGGGATCACCTTTTGCAACTTTCTGGGAAGCAAAGCAGGGATGGGATTCAAAAATTTTAACCGGTTCTGTGGGTGTGGCTTGCTGGCTGGGCGTGGCTTCCTGGTCATGTGAGTGAGTAGGCGTGGCTAGGTTGTCATGTGACTTGGGTGGGTGTGGCCAATTTAGCAGTCCACCTTGCCAATTTAGCAGTCCGTTAAATAATACACAGCAGCCCCCTTTTCTATTCTTCTTTTTACTATTGCATGAAGTTTTTGCTCTCGTTTTTTTTTTTTTTTTACTAGGGGGGAAGAGGTTGGCAATGCCTGGGGAAGGAAAGGCATGCTTTCCACAGGTCTCATGGCTATATTTAAAGCAAAGTCAATAGGGAAGCCAGATTCACTTAACAACCATGTCACAACATAGCAATTGCAGTGATTCACAACAACTGTGGCAAGAAAGGTCGTAAAATGGGACAAAACTCATTTGTCTCACGTAGCAACAGAAATGTTTGGCTCAACTGTAGTCATAAGTTGAGAAGTACCAGTATATGTAGGATGTTTAGCAGTAATAACTCTGATTAAAGTAGAAAACGGGACGGAATAAGAACTTTTGTACACGAATGGATTACTTGTTCAACCAACAAATGTACTGGATTTTTTCTTTCTTTCTTGTATTGCATATGAGATCCTTTTTCACACTTAAAAGGTGCAAACATTCAGGTAGCATTAAGTGCCTGTATTCCAAAATGTGATTAGTTAAAATATTATAGACAGTATAGTAGTTAATAGCTGTAATAACAAATAATTAAATAACACATATCATGAAGCCAAGACGAAGCCTGTTACAAGGTGAAGCCAGCCTTAAAAGAGACTTACCCAAACTAGACAGTCTGAGAGGAGGAACAGCCACAAAAGGGAACGGCTGGAGTGCAGAAAAAGAGAAGTACTGTATTACAGGGGACGGAGAAAAAAAGAACTAGCTCAGTTAGACACGTGTGTCTGAAAAGACATGAGGCCTTGTTGGTGTCAGGATTCTGGCAGTTACTCCAATTAAATTATGAGCTTCGAGCCATACTCCCAAAACTAAAAAGGATTTATTTGAAGTTCACATTCTATATCCGGCATTAACCTGGGCGTAGCCAACTCTGAGATACGTAATTCACTGTCACCCTTGATCCTGCTTTCCCCCCACCACCCCTCTGAGTGTATCATCCAATGAAACACGTCCATAGCCAAGACTCATCAATCATGCTCTCCAATTAGATTTTTGTGCGGCAGAAGCTTCAGTCAGCTAATCAGTCTTTGAAGAAAATATGAATGGAATGTACTTTCGATTCCACACTGCTGCCTGCTCTTTGAAACTCTCCCCCTGTCCTTTCTGTTGACAACTATAAAACGTGTATACAAAATGTTTTATGAGTTGACATTTGATGCCAAATAAGTCCAAAAAGGAAAAGGATTTTCCATCGAAGACTGGGGAGGTGCATATAATATAATAACATTATATGCTGGGCTGTATATAAAGGAAGACAGAACCAAGAGGGAATTGAGAAACTTCAACATTCAGATTTGATTTCTCCTAGCACACTGGCCAATCCCATTTCATTTATTGGCTTCCTATCCAAAGAGAGAAGTCTTCTTGGATATCCATATCTATCCACTTCAAGTCAATAAAATTGTTCCAAGTTTCTATGGCAGAGATAACATTGACAAAGGAATACAGGACAAGAACCTTTAGCAGATAAAAGTATGTGACACCTCAGCCTTGGGAAAAGAGAGAAATAAAAGAAACTCAGAATAATCCCACATTGGTTCTGCATGGTAGAAGAGGCTGCAAAGGGAAACTGGCAGGCGTTCAATTCTGTTATTATACCTGACAACAAAAATAGAATTTCAACAAATGTTGTTTCCTGAACTTGAAAGGTTGACAGTCTCATAGTTTTAGACAAAGATATATACATTTTTAGCTTTAGGACTTCCCTGAAGTGGAAAGATAAATTGAGCCAATTTGGTAGAAAGCACAATGCAAGTACTGTACACGTATTTTAAAAACAAATTTATTTACAGTTTCCTGTATTTATCTGGTACGCAAAAGTGATGAGACTGAAACTTTATTTCCTTTGTCACTTTTTCATTAAGCTTTTTCTGACAGGAACATCAGCAGTGCTTGAGACCTGAGGTGCATCTAGCAGGGGTCTTCACACTTGACAGCTTTAAGGATTGTGGACTTCAACTCCCAGAATTCCTCCTCCAGTCATATTAGCTCAGGAATTCTGGGAGTTGACGTCCACAAGTCTTAAACTTGCCAAGTTTGAAGACCCTTGAGCTAAAGAATGGCAGAAACCGAAGTCACGACCAGCAGTGTTGGAAAAGAGGCAGCCCTCTAGTCATAGAGATAGAAAAGGGGACACACATTCTTAGCCAGCGATGGTAGAATAGCCCCACAGCGATAGGTGGCAAACATATTTAACAAACAAATAAATAAAACTCTCTAGTTCAGGGGTGTCAAACTCAATTTCATTGAGGGCTGCATCAGGGTTGTGTTTGACCTCGGGGGGACTAGGGTGGGCATGGCTAGGGTAGGCATGGCCAACTCCATGTCACTTTTGTCGGGGGGCTCCTGTGATGTCCCGAGCGCTCTGCCACAGAAAATGGGTTTCTGAGCTCCATTTTTGGCTGCGACAGCCTCCTGCAACCCTCTGCCAGTGAAAACAGAGCTCTGTGTGCAGCCCTCTTGAGCTCTGTTTCGTTGGCAGAGGCACCGTGGGCCAGTCCTTCGCTGTTTCCAGGGTAGCCCCATGGTTTAGATCTAAGCACCCCATGGGCTGGAGCAGTCCCTGGGCCTTGAGTTTGACACCCCTGCTCTAGTTGTACAGCGTATATTTATTAAATTATGTGTCATGCCCCTGTTGGAATCTGATTCAGAGTGGGGGGTGAACAGCTGACAGGGAGTGGGAGTGGGCTCCGTTGGTTGTGGAAGAAACTGGGGAAGGGCAAAGTCTGGCTGGGCAGAGCAGGGGAGAGGTAGAGCAAGGGGGAAGGAATTCAGAGGAAGATCCAGGCTTACCTCCTCTTCATCCTAGGACATGCAGGGACGAATCGAGAAGGGAACAATGTGAGTTGTGTGCCTTACGGGGGAGGAAAGGGCCTTGATTCCCTTCATTAGCTGCAGCTGGGAACACAGTGTTCAAAAAGGGAGACTGCACACAGCAACTTGCTGGAAGAAAATTGTGAGTTATCTTTTGTTGTCGAGGCTTATCTGGGTTCCTGGCATCTTCCTAAATGTGTGTGTTTTGTTGGACTTTGAAGTCTGCAATTCCTTCTCCTGCCCTGTCCAGTTAATTGCTGCAGCATGGTTTGTGTGGATTTTTATTTACAGTTTATTTGTACTTTGTTTTCAGACTGAATTTCCTCCACTTAAAGACTGTTTTTGGGACTGTTTTTTCTCCAGCCGAAGGAAACATTGGGGGCAAAGTTGGAGGTATTAAAGGGACTTTTCTTACTTATGTGACTGTATTGCCTTTGTGCCATGCCCCGGGTCATTACATTATGTATGGCTACTCATCTTGCCAGAAGCGACTTCAGCATTGGGCGGCCAAAAAAAAAAAAATGAAACAATTAACATGTCAAAAACAGTCATATTAAAACTTTAAAAAACCCATAAAATGCCAAAGAGCAGGAGATTAGCAAAAATGCCAACTTTATCCTAAAATTAAGATCACCAACTCATTGAAGTTCTTCAAGTAGCAAGATGAACTTTTGGAAAGAACGTTTCTTGACTTTCTCTTCTCCTGAATGTCATCTTGCTGCCTTCTTCCATCCAAGGCAGGGGATTCATTCCTGGGCTACAGCCGCTTGCCTGTCTGGAAATGGAATAATCCCAAGGCAGATGTCACTTCCCACTCTTTGCTCCCATTGATTGGGCGCCCACTGTGATCTCCTCAGAGGTAAGACTGCTGCACAGACTTGAACTCGGGACTGTTGCCTTTCCCATTTGGGAGGCCTTGTGTGGCTCTTGTGCTGGATTGGGGGCCTGGCCTGAAAATGGGACACAAGGAGAAGGTTTTAAGAGAAGTCTGTGGATGCCAGTTGCTAAACAGCTACCTGCCCTTCTCTTGCCTTAATTCTATGTAAATTGTCCCTTCTCTTTATTTTTTGTAATTCCTCTCCTTTCTCCCAGTTCCAACTCAAATCATTTCTCTGGCTAATCTAGAACAAGAAACTACAGATCATCTAGGATTTGTTTACAGCAAAATTATGTTCTTTTGACTGGACTTTATGGCTAATACAGGATGGCTAAATGGCATTTATGCTGACTAGAAATATTACAACTTTGATGCAGGAATAGGAATTCTGGTTCCTCATCTCATTTTCTTTTCTGTGACTTAACCTCTTCCATTTGAAAGCACCCACAATTTGTCCTTAGTTTCACCCCTTCTGGCCAGTCTTCTCAGGTTTTATTTTAATCAACCCAGTACATCATTCTTTGTTTAGCTACTCAACCAAGTTTAACACTGTTCTGAGTATTTGGGATTCAAAACCAAACTAGAGGCAGAAAGAAAAGGAAGGAGGGAGGGAGAGAGATAGGACAGATGAAAGAAAAAGTGCTTAGTTCAATTTACCTCGCTTCAGTTCATGGACAATGGTCTCTATCTCTAGAGCACGATGGAGAACCAAGGCCTTTTTAGGACTTGTTGGCTTAGGAATTCTGGGAGTTGAAGTCCACAAGTCATAAAAAGGCTATTGTTATACTAATTTGTAGTAGCAGTTGAGATCCTATAGATGGCGCTAACGCTAGCAGCAAACTGCAGTGTCTGATGCCTATATGGGCCTCTTTTGCTACTTGCATGATCTCGTTTCTTAGGTGTATTTTGGTGAAGGTGGAAAGTCCCGGACTTATACAGTTGATGATCTCATTTACTAACATCACCACTAGTCTTAAGGATGTGGTTGGGAGGTTTCACTCATGTTTTATCTATTCTCCAATCCAAATACTGTATCTATGCTACTCTTCCTTGCTTGTAAAAATGGTACATAAGGAATAAATGCTACGTATGTAGTCAGACATCTTGGCAACCTGCCCACTGACTGTCTTTGAAATCTATCGGGGCTATGGTTCCCCACCCCTGCCCTTCAGCAAATAAAATTCAATAGAATTAGTAAACACAGTCAGTAGAGAACAGTGTAATCTTATTCAACAGTAGGAACGGGTCCCTTAAGATCAAGCTGCATGTCCTCCCTAAATTTATTTTCTGAGTTCCTTCAACACTTTTTTGTGTGAGTCACCGGTTGACTCATTGCGACCAGACAAGGTCTTGCAATTCTCTTGGCAAGGTTTTTCAGAAGTAGTTACCCCTTGCTTTCTTCTTCTTCTTCAGTTTAGTTTATTGTCATTGCACCTCGTACAAAGAAATTAAACGCCACCTTCAGTGTACATTGTAACTATAAAAATAAAATGCAAACACACATCCTTCGCATTCTATACAATTGAACGGAAAACCCCTGATATTGCATTAATATTAATATATATTAATATTGCACTCTACAGTAGAATTCAATATAGTTACTGCTCTGGGATAGAAGATGTTTTTCAGCCTATTTGTCCTTGTTTTTATTATTCTGTACCATCTGCCAGATGGTAATAGTTAAAAAAAAAAGGTGCCCAGGATGAGATGGATCTTTGAGAATGTTTTGAACTTTCTTAAGGCAGTGGGAGCTATAAAGGTCTTCCAGAGAGGGGAGAGGGCAACCAATGATCTTCTGGGCAATGATGTTAACCCTCTGGAGTGCTGTCCTATCTGCCATTGTGCAACTGGCAAGCCATACAGAGGTGCAGTAAGTTAAAGATACTCTCTATGGTGCAGCGGTAGAAGGTCACCAGTAGTTTTTCATTCAGTTGTTGTTTCCTGAGAAGTCTCAGGTAGTATAATCTCTGCTGGGCCCTTTTGACCAGTGCTACAATGTGAGCACCCCAGGTCAGGTCCTCTTTTATGGTAACACCTAAAAACTTAAAACTGGCCACTTGCTCCATTCGGTCTCCATAGATGTCTGATCTATTCCTTCCATAGTCCACTATAAGCTCCTTGGTCTTATTGGTGTTAAGGACCAAATTATTGTCTCCACACCACAAAAGCAACCGGTTCTTCCAAAGGTTGAGACAATGACCGGCCCAAGGACACCCTGCTGGCTTTGTGCCTAAGGCCAGACTGAAGATCACATTTTCTCACTCTCATGTGCCTTAACCATGATACCAAACTGGTTTTTTTTTTTAGTTCCTTCCAGGCCTAGCTGCTGAAAACCAACAAGGAAAATAAATAAGTACTGAAATAAATTTCACATAAAGAGAGGAATTGCTCCTCCAAACATAAGATAAATTTTGAAAAGCCTCTCTTCTGTCAAATTTGCCTCAACATCCTGTTCACCACAAAACTTTGCTGTTGCAACTGAGATGGCGGGTTCAGGTCTGAGGCAACTGAGGTTGCTCAAGAGGGACCTTCAGGCACAAAGCAAGCATGACCTTTTCTCTCCATTCCCAGCAGTTTTTCTCTTTCCAGAGCCTTCCCTGCATTGGTTTACCTTTGGTGCCTGCACCGGCTGGCGCCTGGTTCTCCAGCAATGCCTCAGGCTGCTCCGACCACAACTTGTAGTCAGGCTTACTAAGGAAACGCTTGCTTAGGCCACAGTTCAGGCACCGCACAACAGTCCAACGTTGATGACGGCGCCCTGGTTGGAAACATGGAAGAATGAGTCACCGAAAGGGACCTGGAACAGAAGGCTTGCCCTCCCTTCCCACTAGAGTTCCCACAACAGTTCACTTAGTGACCGTTTGAAGTTACAACGGCACCGAAAAAAGCGACTTTAAGACTGTTTTTCGCACTTAGGACTGTTGCAGCATCACATGATTTACATTTGGAGGCTTGACCACTGACTCACATTTGTGACGGTTGCAATCCCGGGGTCATGTGATCCCCTTTGGCAACCTTCGTGACAAACCAAGTCAGCGGGGAAGCCAGATTTGCTTAATGACCACATGACTAATTTGACAACTGCAATGATTCACTTAACAAAATTGGCGAGAAAAGTTATAAAATGGGGCAAAACTCAACTTAACCAAGTTCTCACTTAACAACATAAATTTTGGGTTTAACTGCGGTTATAAATAGAGGACTACCAGGATTCCCCAAACATACACGTAGTCCCTGACTTACAACCATTTGTTTAGTGACTGTTCAAAGTTACAAAGCCACTGAAAAAAAGAGACTTAGGACTGTTTTCCATACTTATAACTGTTGCAATGACCCCATGGTCACATGATCAAAATTCAAATATTTGGCAACTGGCATGTATTTCTGACAAGGGTCCCAAAATTATGTGATCCCCTGGTGCCACCTTCTGACAAGAAAAGTCAATGCAAGAGCCAGATTCACTTAACAATCGTGTTAACTAACAACTGCAGTAATTCACTTAACAGCTGTGTCAAGAAAGGTTGTAAAATGGATCAAATGCTTTCCTTAACAACAGAGATTTTGGGCTCAATTGTAGTCATAAGTCAAGGACTACCTGTTACCAAATCAACTAGTCAAGCTCCCTAACTTTCCTTGGTAATGTCATTTCATGGATTCTACATCAAAAAGACTGCATAATATGTTTTAGAACAGGCACATACAGTCCGCAGCCCACAGGCCCTATGTGACCCTGGATAGCTAATACAGTGACTCCATAAGATCGTAAACTTTTAATATTATATGTAATTTATATACATTAAGTATATTATATATTTTATATGCAGCCTAAAACAACCCCTCCTCCCTCAATGAGGCTCCAACAAGCTGAATGGTTGGACATGCGTGGCTTAGAATTATTATTACCTTTATTGTCAAAGTACAACATGTGTACAATGAGATTGGCTGACCCTCCCTTCGTGCACCCCACCCCACAACACAACTCACAGTGTGGACAGAAATTCCTAACCCAGTCCCAATCGTGACTTACACTATGTGACCTTGTTGCACAACATGCCGGCCTTGCAAATCTATCACACTAGAAACAGAATGTGAACAATTTGTGAAACAAAAAGGTTGGCTTTGAAGAAAAAGAACAACCGGAAGGTTTTCCAGCCATCACCTTTTTTTTTAGCATTATAATGCTGTGGAGTTGAAGTATGAAGCTACAAGCAAAGACTTTGGCTTTGTGGCCACTGGGTAAAAAGAGAGAATTCAAAGTGAGAAATGCAGGTAGTTCCTCTCCACCACCCACCCCAGAGACCCTCTTCTCCACCTCAACTCTAGCATCCATTTACCCCAACGGGGGTGGGGAGAGACATCAACCATATCAGATTCTAGAGCAAGAATAACACCAAAGAGCATCCAGGCAGCTCTGCAAAAGAGGAGGAAAAGAATATAATACTGACTTCTTTGGCGAACAGTTGAGCTGACTCCAGGAATGAGGAGAGAGAAGCAAGATTTGCAGATGGTCCTTTTCACAGAAGGGTCCCTGCGTACAAAAATCAGGCGATCAATGAATTTGCAGCACTCAATTACCCTTGTTCACTGAAGGCTATCTATCTATACTCTTTATAGCCAACCACACACACTGACAGGGTGTTCATGTCAAACTAAGCTATAATGTGGTTTTGGTTAGGGAAGAATCTAGGTTTTGCCTTAATGGGATATGTGAGTTTCCTTGTGGCTCACTGCAATATAGGAACCTAGCCAAACGTAACATTTTGGTTAGAAAAGTTGTGCTATAATGAGAGGTATGAACAGAATCGCTGAGTTCATGGCCAAAGTGAGATAGCAACCAAAAACCACCCAGCTCTTCTAAACCAGAGGTCTCCAAACTGGGCAACTTTAAGACTTGTGGACTTCAACTCCCAGAATTCCCCAGACAGCATGGCTGGCTGAGGAATTCTAGAGGTTGAAGTTCACAAGTCCTAACATTTGGAGATGCCTGTTCTAAAACATTGTTTGCCCAAACTCATCAATTTTAAGAGGTATGGAGTTCAGCTTCTCCTACAGGCTAGGGGACTCTGGGAGTTGAAGTCCAAACACCCTAAAGTTGCCAGGCTGGGAAATACCAAGCTCAAACTAATCAAGTTCAGTTTTGACCCATAATGCCAAATTTAGAAAACAGTAAAAGATGAGAGTCAAAAGAAGAGGAGTTGAGAAAGGGCTAATTGGGAAAAAGCAATGTGACTTCTATATTGGAGCAGTTAAGAGCAGAAACTGTATAATATGCCAAGTTGATTGAAATCTCAAGGCAGCCATGAATTTACCTGTAAGATAGTAGTAAAACTGGCATTTTCAAAAATACACACAAATTATAAAGTACAGACAAACCTTAGCTCTATTTATTGAAATCTCACCAACCCCCAATCTCACTCCTAAATATGGATGCATTGTTAATAATTACAAAGTGTTTCCCATAAAGAACATGAGACTAAATAAAGCATTAATAATTCATGTCAGAGCACAAGTAGATTTTTAGGTGAAAAATGGGCAACAGGAAGAAAATAAGTTTAAAAATGGGAAGAAAAAGGTTCAATTTATTGTTGGGCTAGAAACGGTATCTTAACCCTAGAAATTAGAGGTTTTAGACCCTGCTTGTAACTGTCTTCCCCAAAAGATGGCTACTCACTGTCTCAAGACAAGCCGCCGGCTGATGTTGTTTTGGGTGTGACAGTAGAAACGAGCCAACTCTTGGTTATTTGGGTTTTGGACGAGCACACAATGTGCTGCCTGTGTAAGAAAGAGAAACATCCTTATCACCTCCCAGAGATATCTAGGCTAAAGGCATCCTACACAGTCCAATTGCCTCATAACAAAGGGATCTTATGGAGAATCATCCTGATCCTATTAAGGCCTTGGTTGTAAAACATGTGAAGAATCTTAGTGCATCTTAAAAGCTACGTCAATTTTCTTGGGTCAGATGTCAGAGCTCGAGTAGCATAATGTGATTACTAAGGGAAGGAGATGTCTTATTTCATTGCAAGACATTGATTAGCCAGATCCTGAAAGATTGTGCCTTTAAAAAGGTCTTCCTTGATTCTTACTACCTGGGCATGTGACTCATCCTTGGTGATTCCTACTTTGGGGCGGGTGACATTCATTATTTCCCCATTATGACTTCTGTATTGTGGACAATCTTTCATGAAAGTCAAATGAGCCCCATAGTTGATGGCTTTCCAGAGCAAGTCAGGATTAGGTACTTCCTTTTGGTGATTGATTATTGATTATCTGGAACTTACAAGAATACTCTGGTTTATTGGCTAGAAAATTCTGGGAGTTGAAAATCCACACATCTTCAAGGATCATTATGTGAAAACAGGATCAAATCTGTCGTGAGATGGGAGGTGGGAGAAGTTGGAAAGCCAAGTTTAGGATCCAGAAGAAAAAATACCCCACTACAATCCTATAGAATTCTGTCAATTGCTCCATTCTTAACTCTTCCTCCCTCTTGGCCCTGTGATCAAGCCTGATGTATATGCAGCCCACTCTGTGCTTCCCAGTTCACATATACTGCATTCAGCAGGAACATGCAGTAAATCCAAGCAACTAAGGCAGAGTTAGTTACATAGGTGCATGCCCTGATTTAATTCTAGGGAGGACATGCACAGATATAAACACATGCAGATGTACCACATTTCAAGAGTAGCAACATGGGCATGCACGCATACATGAGCAATTGTATTACAGGGAAAAAAAATAAGACACCTCCAATAGGCACTATTGGGAAAGAGGTTGGAAAAAATTCCAGAAACCATGCTGTGCTTTTAAAGGACTTGTCTTTCTGACTGTACCCATGAGAAAAAAAGATGAATTTCACATGCATTTGTGAGCAAACTGGAAACGGAGGCATAGCTAAAGTCACTTCCCTTTACAACCTCCATTTTAAACAACCCAGTGAAATTAATTCTTATGCCGGGAAATTCTTCTCACCTGATAGAGGAAATTCAGTCTCTGAAAGGCTTCTTTGTCCTTTATCATGCTGGTAAAAACAATGAAGAGATAAAGATATCTTAAATTAAGTGACAAAACAACTGACGGCATGCAAAAAAGGGCTATTGAATAGTAATTTTTTAAAGAAGTTTTGCTTATATGGATTGGATTCTTAGAGTTCAAAGGGTATCATAATATCAGAGGCCCTGATCTTTTTGGATAACCCCTAAGGGGTCAAAGGATTCCAAGTGTCAAACATTTCAAAGCTTTCTATATGCTACCATGTAGCTATCTGGATTTGACAATTTTGTTTATTTATTTCTGAGATTTATCCCCATCTTAATCCTTAACAGACTCTATGCAATTACAGAATATAATACAAATAAGGCAAAGGTAACAGATACAAAATTGTATTAATATGATACATTACAGTAATTCATTTTGGTGTTATTGATCCCAAAGTCCTTTGAGATAAGTCCAAATTTTAGAAGTTTCTATGAGAGAAGGGGGTCAGCCTTGTCTCAAGCTCTTCTTTAGCAGGGGAGCCAGATAGATAGACAAGACAAGACAAGAAGACAAGACAAGACAAGACAAGACAGATAGAGAGGGAGAGAGAGAGACAGACAGAGAAACAGACAAACCAAGCACTCTTCAATATTTTCATACAAGATCTAGATGACAGGATAGAAGAGGAGCTCATTAGATTTGTGGATGACACAAAGCTGGAAGGAATTGCTAACACTCTGGAAGACAGATTCAAAATTCAGACAGATCTTGCCAGACTTCAGCATTGGATCCTATCCAACAAGATGCAGTTCAGTGGTGAGAAAAGGAAGGTCCTGCACACATGCACAGGAACATATTGGGCAAGTGCATAGCTCAACAATAGCGAAAAGAATGTAGGTGTCCTGGTGGAATAAAATATGAGCCACCAGTGTCCTGCAGCTGTCAAAAGAGCCAATGCAGTCCTAGGCTGCGTCAAAAGAAGGATAACATCAAGATCACAAGAAGTGATACTGCCGCTCTATTCTGCACTAGTGTGGCCACATTGCATCCAGTTCTGGCCATCACAATACAAAAAAGATGCTAAGAAAGAGCGCAAAGAGCAGCGAAAATGACAGTGGATCTGGAGGCTAAACCGTATGATGCACACCTAAGGAATTAGGTATGTTTAGCTTAACGAGAAGAAGGCGAATGCCTTAGGGCAGGCCTGTCAAATTCTCGGCCTGTGGGCCAGATGCATCATGTGCTGGCCACGCCCACGCCCGGTTTAGCGAAGGGGGAAAAAGTCCTGATACGCCACGTGACGCCAATGTGACAATGTGAGTAATATGATAGCTGTCTTTCAATAGTTGAAGCATCGTTCACAGGGAAGAGGCGGTCGATTTATTCTCCAAGGCATCTGTGATGACCCGGAGTGTACCACAAATATAATAAAAACCAAAACGTAAATAAAGGTCCTTTAATGCCTCAACTTGGCTTCATTGTTCAATGGTTCACAGTTGGAGATTAAACTATTTTCAAAATAATATTCCAAACGAAAGAAATACAGTTCAAAATCAAAGAGCTGATAACGAAGCAAAAAACAAAAACAAACCACACCGAAGAAAGTTCCGCGACAGACCAGGATAATTAATTACAAACTTCAAGAAGATAACCAGGCACAGTTTGTTGGAAGAACGCCAACCAAGATAAACCTCATCTAGGAATAAAACACTAATTTGTCTCCAGCGTTCGTTAGCACGCAGGTCCAAACTCTTATGCACATCTCACACCTGCAACCCATGAAGAGGATCATGGCCCTCTCCTCCCTGCGTGCCCTAGGATGGATAGGGGATGGGCCTGGGTCCTTCCTCTGACTGCTCAGCCGGCCTCTGCCCTTCCTCAGCCTCCTCCACAACTTCTGGAGCCACACTTTCACTCCTTGTTGGCTGTTCCTCCTCTCCCTCAGAGTCTGTCTCCACCAGGGGCATGACAGCATCCGAGGAGAGGACAAGAAGCAGTGGGCGGAAGCTTGTCAGAGAGAGATCCAACTTGGAACCAAGGAATAATTTCCCAACAGTGAGAATAATTAGTTAGCGGCATAGCTTGCCTCCTGGAGTTATGGGTGCTCCATTGTTAAGAGGTTTTCAAGATTGGATCACCATTTCTCCAGGATGGAATAAGGACTCCTGCCTTGGGGGCTGAGGGTTAGACTAGAAGACCTCCAAGGTCCCTTCCAGCCCTATGATTCTATGACTGATTGATAGGCCTGTTTAGAAAAATCTTAAGTCTTTTTTGATACCATGCAGGGCAGTGGTCCCTAATCTTTCCGGCTCTGTGCACTGTGGTGCACTATAGTGGTGGCAACAGCGGCGGCAGTGGCAGGGAGGGAGGGGGGAGAGAGGGGATGGTTTTGTGCAAGTTGTGCTTGTGCACAAAGCTTCACTTGTGCAAATGTAGCTTGACCCGCTTGCCAGCCACTTGTGACCTGGTACCAGGCCATGGCCCGGGGCACCTCAAACTGCACTTCGAAACACATTTCTAACAAGTGCAACACCTCCAGCAATGTTGTACACGTGTCAGAAACGTGAGTGACTCACTCATCCAACCTCAGCAACTTTTAAGATGTGTGGATCTTAAACTCCCACAATTGCCCTAGCCAGCGTAACATCACATCGCTTTGTTTCTCTCAGTTCCCCTCTTCCCTAGATTTGGAAAAGCAAAATTAAAGGATGCTACATTCCCACCCACCCCCCATAAATTGTTACAATCCATTAGTTCCATTAATTTTGGAAGGAGGTGGCAAGAAAAAAAAAGTAAAATAGAGACATTGCTACAATGCAACTTGGTTCTCCAACCTAAAGGGATCTTAGCAGAGGTGGCATCCAGCAGGTTCTGGCTGGTTCTGGAGAACCAGTAGTGGAAATTTTAAGTAGTTCAGAATACTACCTCTGACTGGCCCTGCCCCCATCTATTCTCTGCCTCCCGAGTCCCAGCTGATTGGCTGGGTCTTCTTTTGTTGCCCTGCACAGGAAAACGGAGCTGGAAAGCAGGTTAGTGGGGTGGGGAGGGAATGGGGATTTTGCAGTCTTCTTCCCCTGCCATGCCCACCAAGCTATGCCCACAGAACCAGTAGTAAAAAATTTTGAATCCCACCACTGGATCTTAGATTTATTTATTTGTCAGTCGCTTACAAGATAATAGGTATAAGTATAAACATGAGTAAGAATACAGGAAATAGGTACAATTAAATGGGGACAATAGGACAGGGACGGGAGGCACGATGGTGCACTTATGCACACCCCTTAATGTGCAAGATATATGTCAGTGTGCCTTCCAGCCATAGACTTTGTTTTTCACAATGCTGTCCTGAGCCTTCTTATCGACATTTGCATCCATCCCAATGCCAGCCTTCTCCCCAGCCCTATATATAAAACGTGCAATTTCATGGGTGGCAAAAGGCTATGAATTCGGACTATTCATTTCCATTCACTCACCTGTGTGATCTGGAAGACTAGCTTTCTTCTTTTTCTTGCTCAAGCGCCGTCTTTTAGTAGGCAGAGGATGAACTCTTGATCCTGGAAAGAGGAAGGAACTCGATAGTTACAGAAACAAAGCAAAGCAAAACCCTACTAAGGAATCCTCTGCAATTCCTGCGTACTCCATAAAAATATATAAAGAAAAGTAGACAAGATAACAAAAGGCTATTATTAATATTCCTTCCTTGGGCTTAGCGTTTGATGACCCACATCCGTCTTCACGGCTGAAGCTCAGGTGCTTCTCGGCTGAAGCTCAGGTGCTATGATTGCATTGATCTAACTGATTAAAGTACCATAAAACCGGCTTTTTAATTCTGCGCAAAGAGCCTCTCCAAAGTCCGTCGCGCTTAGTAAACGAAGTTACCGCAGTGCATTTCCTCCCCCCCCCGCCGCCCGGTTTCGTGGCACAAAGGCCTCTGGGAAATGTAGTGCCTTTTTTCATTCCATTAAACTGAACTACAACAGGGAGGAGGCAGCGTTCGGGTTCGAAACAAGAAAGGGCTTTGGGGGTACTGGCTTAGTTGCGCATGCCCCGTAGTTTTCCTCGTAGGAAAAAAACAATCATGTTCTGCTAACTTAATGCAAAGCTCAGAAAAGGGAATCGATTAAAAGTAAAACAAAACAAAACAAAACCCTCGGATCTTTCTGTTTCGGCTCTGAATTTTGCACGGTAGAGCGCCTCACGAATTAAGAAACTCTTAGAATGCATTAATTAAAACTGGCTCTTGCGAGGGTGCCTTCGAGTCAGCGTTGACGCCTGGTGACAACCTGGAAGGAGCCCCTCCAGGTTTCTTAACAGGGTTTCAGGACTAGTTTGTCCTATTTTGCATGACAGTCTGATGTGGAAGCATCACCGCTTTGGAGAGGAAGGCGGTGGCACAGAGTGGTGAGGACGGCAGAAAAGACCAAAAAGACCAAAAGGTGACTTTGACTCAGAAAGGCCCAGTGCACAATCTGGGGGCCACAGTGGACAGATAAGAGCAGACAGTAACCATTGCTAGGAGGGCCTTTGCACAACTTGGGGCTGTGTGCACAACTTGGGCAGTGTCTCTGATGCCTCTGGGGGCCTCTTTGTTATTACATGATCTCATCCTCTATCTTGGGTTGGAAAGTCCTGGACTTTCCAGACTTAAAGGTGATCTCATTTTACTAACATCACCACTAATCTTAAGAATTGGTTGGAAGGTTTTACCAATGTGGTTGGGAGGTTTCACCCATGTGGTATCTATTCTCCAAACCAAATTCTGTTATCTATGCTATGTTTCTCTGCTTGTAAAAGGGGTATAAAAAGAATAAACGCCACGTATGTGGCCAGACATCTTGGCACCCTGCACAATGACTGATCTTTGAAATTCATCACTGCCCTAAATTTATTTATTTATTTGATTTGTCAATTGCTTACAAGATAACAGGTATAAGTATAAACATAGTTTTGAATACATGAAATGGATACGTATAAGAAAAATAAAAAGAAACAATAGGACTGGGACGGTAGGCACGATTGGTGCGCTTATGCACGCCCTCTACAGACCTCTTAGGAAAGGGGTGAGGTCAATAGTAGACAGTCTAAGGTTAAAGTTTTCGGGGTTTGGGGAAGAAACCACAAAGTCAGGTAGAGTGTTCCAAACATTGACCATCTGTTGCTGAAGTCGCATTTCCTGCAATCAAGTTTGGTGCGATTAACCTTGAGTTTGTGTCTATTGTGTGCTCTTGTATTGTTATGGCTGAAGCTGAAGTATTCATTGACAGGTAGGACATTGCAATGTATGATTTTATATACTATACTTAGATTGGACCGAAGGTGGCATAGTTCTAGGTTTTCTAGGTCTAGAATTTTGAGTTGGGTGGCATAAGGTATTCTGCAACGAGTAGAGGAGTAGAGAACTCTTCTTGTGAAATATTTCTGGACTTTCTCAACTGTGCTAATATCAGATACATAATGTGGGTTCCAGACTGATGAGCTGTATTGGTCTAGCAAATGTTTTGTACGCTCTAGTTAGTAATGTTATATTACCAGAGAAAAAGCTATGTAAGATTAGGTTAACAACTTTTAATGCCTTTTTGGCTATGTAGTTACAGTGGGCTCTAGCATTTAGATCATTAGAGGTGAGTATTCCAAGGTCCTTTACAGAGTTTGAATCATGAACAAGGTCTTGACTATTCAGCCTGTATTTTATTTTTTGATTTTTTTTTTTGCCAATATGTAGGACAGAGCATTTATTTGTTGAGATTTGAAATTGCCATTTGTTTGACCATTCTGATACATAGTCGAGGTCTTTTTAAAGGGTAGCAGTATTGTCTGTGGTGTGATAGATAGAGGATTGATTGATTTAGAGATAGAGGATGACACTGCTGTGTGTGTAAGCATGGAGGAGAACGTTTGCAAGAAGTAGTTTCCTCCAAGTCCAACTTTTGCCTTGACAGATCTCTGGAGAAGAAGAGGGAGTGGCAGAGGAGCGTCATGAGGGGAGGTTGCCCCCCAAAGCCAGCATGCTTACCCCACATGATTGGGATTCCCTTTCAAGAAGGGCCAGCCTCCCTGGTGCAGGACCAGGGGGCACTGCTCCCCTGCCTCCTCTCACTCTCCAGAGATCTGTCAAGGCAGAAGTTGGACTTGGAGGACACTGCTTCCTGTAAACTTCCTCCTTTGTGCTTCCGCATCGACCTCCGCCTCCTGCTTTGCTGGAAGGGAGCACCAGACAGGGAAATGCTATCAATGTCTGGGATTGGGAGAAGAAAATCTCCTTTGGTTTGCGTTGCACATGCAAGCACGCGCATGCACACACACACTGTTAGGTATAACATAGGTCACCTAACGTAGTTTGGGTAAGATAATATATATAAGCTATGATTGTTAGTTTAAGTGTGTGTCACTTTAAATGTAAAGCATGTAATTTTGGGTGTGGTGTGAAACCACCATAAAAGGGAGCAAGACAACCTGATTGATTGCTGACGATTCCCTGACGGTTTGCTGGCAATTACTGACAATTACTGGATTGGATTACGTTGATGGTTTGTTAGCTGCGTCCTTCCCCTACTGAAGAGTTGCTGAAGGAAGGAGATGAGTTTTTTGAGTTCTTCATATCTCTCTACTGCGAGGAGATATATCACCGGACTGATATTTGTAAGTGTACTGACCTCTCTTTTTCGACATTGGAATTTGCAACTGAATAATCCCTGGACGGACTGAACTAAGTGAATGATGTATGGACTGTTTTGACTATGCTTTAACTCTTGCTGGAATAAAACTATTTAATTAGCACTGTGCCTCTGTTTACTGAGTGTAAGCTACAAAAAAACGATATCTCACATATTCTGCCTGCCTGCCTGACTGCCCTGCAGATCTTGCTAGGGTGTATCCCTAACACACACCATTCCAAGCTTGGAGACTTTTATCCACATCTGTGGTTGCAAACTGCCAATCATGTCTGGGCACGTGGAGAAGGCCCTTTCCTTCCTCTGTGGATAAAAGTAAGCAAACTTGGAATGTGGTGTGTGCGTGTGTGTATGCATGCACATGCATGTTTGAACTTGGCTGCTAGGAGTTTGGGGAGGCGAGGAATGTTTGGGGCACCGAATTGTCCCCATGTCGAATTAGAGGCTATGATTTGTTCTGTCCCAACTTAGCTGCTCCCAGTAAGTGGTATCGAGCTGGCTATGCCAACCAAGCCACACCCACCCAGCCATGCCTACCTAGTCATGGCGACCTGGCTACTGGCCCTTTGGGGGCAACCATAATGCTGATGCGGCATTCAATTCAATGAAATTGAGTTTGACACCCTTGGTATAGGGTCCCCTACTTGTGTATGGGGATGGGGAGTGTGGTGTTGAACTAGATCACGTCCAAAGTCCTAGGGATTCTATGTAAAAGTTCTATGAAAGTATATGGCTTTATCAGCCTTTGGTAATAAACTTGGCTATTGGTTCTTCTTTCTCAACTGGAACAATTCTGAGCAGGAAGCAAGAAAACTGAACCTGATCAGAATCTGACCCAGTTCAAGGGTTGCCTTAGATATTTGTTATTTGCTTTCGGGTTCTTTAATTGCTTTGAAATCTGGGCAGATGTTGCAATGGCTCTTTTCAAGGCTGCACGTTGCACACCATAGATCGTGACTGCTATTCAATTGATTGAATTTCTATGCTTTTCCACCACTTTGATTTTGGAGCCTTTTGCCAATATTTGCTGCTTCCTCCCCCTTTCTGAACAAAATCCAGTTGGTCGATGCACCTCTCAGCAATAGACAAAGTTTCTCTTTTCATGATCATTATTTGTTCGATAACAGGATACAGTCTGGTCATCTGAGAAACTGCTTCCCTCTTTGGAATAAGCCACGGGTGATACAAACAGTGCTGTTAAATCTGACCAGCGGGTAAGTCTGCAGAATTTTTAAAAATATCTTTTTTCAGAGAATTGGAAGATGATTTTTTAGGAAAAGGGCAGATGTTGAAAAGTTAAAGAGCACTGCCCAGAACTTTGATGGTCTACAAACAGGCTGGTCCCAGATGGAAAATCCTGTGTCGTACCAAACTTTAAAAAATGGGTATGTGTGTATGTGAAACATTCATCTCTATACTTGGATGTATACTTGGATGATTTACAGCAGGATTGGAGCAATAAAAATGTTGATTTGGGGTAATTTTACATTGTTATTTATTTCAGTTACGGTATATCTTAACCATAATTCACAAGTTAGGGATTGATACACAAAGTTCCAGAAAGGGATTTTAGAACAAGTTAGAGAGATATAATATCCGTAACAAAAATAACATATAACAAATTGTATTGGGAACCCTGGAGAAGATCTACTAGCAATTCTTTGTCAAAACTGTCCATTCGCTAAGCAAGGGGATCGGTAACCAGGAACTCTAAGCGGTTTTTCTGGAACCATGGAGACGCATCATGGAGAAGGGCAAAGGTGACTAAGTCACTCCCTGCTCACCATTGGTGTCCTCAGCAAAAAAGGACCCCCACCATCACAGTAAATCAATGATGAATTGGCATTAGGTGGGCTTGTATAGTAAATGGAATAATCTTATATTGGTTGTAACTTTTTCCAGGTCCACCAACTCACCCTAACTTTGCAATGCCTTGTCTGCTATGCCAATCTCTCTTGTGCTGCCTCCTCCTCGTCCTCCTCCCCTTTCCACTAGCTTCCAGTTCTGCTTCTAATGGAGCCACAGTGGTCATAACCAGCAGTGGCCCTATTAAGGGCAAGCAGTTCCTGTCTGGTCTTGGATCTGTAGCAGCCTATCTTGGCATTCCTTATGCTGAGCCTCCCCTGGGGAAGTTGCGTTTCCAGAAACCTCTTCCACATCAGCCATGGAAGCAAACATTGGAAGCCACCAGCTTTGGCAATTCCTGTTCTCAGTCTATTTACTATGAAGACACTGCAGCAATGGTGTGGAATCCTAGAACACCACTGTCAGAAGACTGCCTTTCCCTCAACATCTGGGTGCCACACCCACAACCTTCTTCACCAGTACCTGTTTTGGTCTGGATACACGGAGGGGGATATGGAGGTGCCACGGCTTCTCTGGGCTTGTTCAATGGGGCATCCTTGGCTGCCACTGAGAATGTCATTGTGGTCACCATCAATTATCGCTTGGGAGCCCTTGGCTTTCTTTACTTGCCACCAGTTGTACCAGGGAACCTAGGCTTATGGGACCAACAGCTGGCCCTGAAGTGGATAAAAGAGAACGCAGCTGCCTTTGGGGGAGATCCTTCTCGGGTGACCATTTTTGGCCACAGTGCTGGAGGAGCTTCTGTGAATTTCCATCTTCTTGCGCCAAAAAGCCAGGATCTTTTTGCCCAAGCGGTGATGCAGAGTGGAACGGCCAATGCCTTCTGGGCTTGGAGGTCTCCTGAGGAAGCCAAACGTTTATCACTGAAATTCGTTCATTTGCTAGGTTGCTCTGAGGACAATAAGATCAGCCTAGGGCATTGTCTGCAAACAAAAAATGTTTCTGAATTGATTCAGCAACAAGGCTCTCTGTTCTTGAATGAGGACTGCCTTCTGAATTTTCCATTCAGGCCTACCATAGATGGAGACTTTTTGCTTGGGGATCCAGAAAAGCTCGTGGAGGAGGGGCAAATTCAAGTCAAACCTGTCCTCATAGGAAAAGTCTCTGATGAAGGGAGCACATTTATCCATGATCTTTTCTCTGACATCAAGGAAAGTCTTATCAATCAGGAGCAGCTTCTGAAAGGGATAAGAATGTTGGTGCCAAATGCACCTGAAGATGTGGTTCAGAGTATTGCATTGAGGTACAGTGAAGGAAATCACAACCCAGCAAAATACCGCTCCGCTCTGTCCAACCTCTTCACAGATTTGGCCATTGCATGCCCAATGATTGAAGCTGCAGGAAATATCAGGAAAACGGGGAGTCCTGTATATGCCTATTTATTCGCACATCACCCTTCAAGGTCATCTTGGCCTCAATGGACTGGACCACATCATGATGCTGAGATTGCTTATATTTTTGGAACCCTTGAATCAGTGTTTCCCGTCAATCAAACATACACAGAGGCTGAAGCCAGACTGAGCCGTAAGATGATGCACTACTGGGCAGAGTTTGCCAGAACTGGGTAAGTGATTCACTTTATTTCTATCAATTTGATTTTAAATCCAAAGAAAGCCTTTCCATTCAACAAATTCACTTTATATCTAAAGTAATTCAGCCATAAAGTAATGCATGCTATTCCTTTGTGTATGTTTACAGATCACATCAATAATGCAGATAATAATAATAATTATTAATAATATTTTATATATATTTAATAATATAATTGCTCCCCCCCATTTCTGATCCTGCCTTTCTGCCACCAAATAGGCAATTGGGCTGCTTTCCTCCCCTGGAGTTTCCTCAAAATAAGAATTTATTAGGAATGTCATATTGGCACAACTAGTGAAAACCTAACTCTGAAGGACCCAAGCTTTTCCCCACCCAAATCAAAACTCAAAGTTCTCGCTCTGAGATCACACATCCATTGCATGGTCCAATCAGGTCGCAGTCCTCTTCTGAATGTCTTTGGTCCATGCCGTCCAAACACCTGGTGGGGATGCCCTTGGCTTCCACAGGAAAGAATGTTACTTTGGCTACTATTTTGTCTCTAATTTTCTGGCTGAATATAGAGACAGGTAGTTAAATACAGCAAAGGCTTCCATACAAAGTTACTTTATTGGATTATATCAGGCATCCTCAAGGTATAACTCACAGTTATGCTGAGATTCATCTAATGTCCAATCTTTGCATTGTTGTCTGCATAGTGTGAAAAGATAGTTATCTTCATCCCATAATGATACAGCAAGGGAAGACTCCAACACGTTACTGGGGTCCAAGTAAGAATGAACAAAACTCCCCCCAACCTAACCAGAGGTCAATTCAGTGACCAATCAGGAGTACAGATGACATGAACTACATCTCCCATGAGGCATTAACTACATTTCCCATGAGGCATTCCCTTAAGGGGACAGCTCTCATTCCCAAACTAACTATATACTGTTTAACCAGTACAGCTACCCTTTCCTCCAGTTATCGCTATCTCCCCCCTCACATTCCCACAGCTGCAACTGGCTTTGTTGTGGCAGGCCTGAAGATTTCCAAAATGGTTTCAGGGCTGACACTCTTGTGAGGACAGTAGATGAAATCTCTAGTGAAATCTAGAGATATTGAACTTTGGCTGCTATGACTGGGCAGCCATTTTAAAAGCCAGATTCTGAACTGCCAGGGAATTGCGAAGTCGATGTCCAAGTGAAGCCATAGACACTGACACAAACTTGTAGTTTTATATAAATTAATATCTAACAACTATATATAAGCAAATATATTAGTCAGGCAAACAGGAGTACCATAAGGTAAATCACAGGGCACGTAGAAGAAGAAAAAAAGTGTGTGTGTGTGTGTTGGGGGGAAACTCCCCCACCACACTCACAGCAACCAATCAGCACAGATTGCCTCATGCAGGAGCCAGCACTCTTCAACCAATCAATCACAACTGTGTGTTTTGGCTCACTGCACAACAACATTGCTCCAACTACTAAATTTAAACACCTTAACACGAACTGTCTGGTGAATGCAGTTCATGTTTGTAAATGTAATACGAAGTGTCTCTTTAAGGAAACTGTTGGAATAGGTGAGGGAGTCAGTGAAGAAGCTTCCAGACAAGAGATGGTATTCAGCAGGTTCTGACCAGCTCTGGAGAACAAGTAGCAGAAATTTTGAGTAGTTCAGAGAACCAGCAAATACCACCTTTGAGATTTTACGGTATCTTTCCCCTCCCACGCCCACCAAGCCATGCCCACAGAACCGGTAGTAAAAATGTTTGAATCCCACCATTGTGAATCCAGACCAGAGCTTATAACTTCAGCAACTTTAAGCCATGTGGACTTCAACTCCCAGAATTCCCCAGATAACCATGCTGGCTGGGGGAATTCTGGGAGTTGAAGTTCACACATCTTAAAGTTGCTGAAATTGAGAAGCACTACTCCAGACACTGCCATTCCAGCCATTCCATTGAGTTTCAGTTGTTAATAGAAGTCCATTGCAACTTCCAATGGTTGTTAAGCGACCAGTGATAAGTACCAGTTGTAGATCTATGTAGTTCGAAGAAAGTAGTGAAGCAAAGTTCTTCCTTGTTGGCTCTGTGCAAGTTGCAAGTTAAACTGTTCATAACCAGAAGCTGATCCTGGATTGTGTTAGACAGAGGTAGAGGGTGGGGATGCCTTTTAGGGTCTCCTGTCATTTGGTGACTTGGATTCTTCCTTACTATATTTAAAAGCCTGCATGAACCCTGCTGCCAAGTCTCTAACCAGCAGGGGGCACTAAAGGCCATCCTCACTCCTTCTTCAAGTCCCCTTTGGGAGTTTCTCTTGGGTGTAGTTTCTCAGATCAAGATCAATCTCTTTGGAAAATCAGTATCCTTTTTTCTTCCTCCATAGGAATCCTACTGGGTTGGTGGCCACCAAGGATGAATGGCTGCTCTATAACACCACGGAGCAGAATTTCTTCGTTCTTAATAGTGAGTCATCCCGAGAAATGGAGGAAGAGCTTGTCCACCACTGCAGTTTTCTAAAGGAGCATTTGTCAAAGTCTGAAGACCCATGTAAGTTCGGCTATTTGTCCTGCCTTTGAATGGAAATAGCGGCTGATGAAAAAGATACTTCTAAAAATCTTACTTATATTTATTTTTTACAAGATCAAATTTATTGTCAACCATCTCACTCACAGAGCGATCTCTAAAAATCTTTTAAAATTATTTTTGGTCACTTTTTGCAGGGGCTGAAAAAAAACATAATTTTATTTTGTACTGGGAAATTCTGTAATGCTAGTGATACATTTTGTAGTACAAGAATCTTTCATGACATCCCAAGAGTTAGATCTCTAGTCATGTCTCAGGAGTATGTATGCCCTAGTGGCTCACATAAAAATAACAGCAATAATAATAACAATAACAATCATCATCATCATCATCATCTGTTCATCATCGCCATGATCCCCCTGTCAACAATTTTACAGAAAACTAACCTGGGTTATCAAACTGCTAAAAATTCACGGAAAATCTCCCACCTGCTATACATGGATGACCTGAAGTTATATGGAAAATCGGAAATCGAAATCCAGTCACTGACCAATACAGTTTGAATTTTCAGCACTGATATCAGCATGGAATTCGGCCTGGACAAATGCGCCACAGTGGCACTGAAGAAAGGGAAGATTGTAGAAAGTGACGGAATTGAAATGCCCAATGGACAAACCATCAAGTGCCACCAACCTGAAGCCTACAAATACCTGGGCATACTGCAGCTGGACAATATCAAACATGGGCAAGTGAAAAATGTGGTCAGCAAAGAATACACACAAAGGGTCAGAAAACTTCTAAAAAGCAAACTGAATGGCGGCAACACCATCAAGGCTATAAATACCTGGGCCATACCCTCATCAGATATACTGCTGGGATCATAAACTGGACACAGGCAGAGCTGGATGGCCTGGATTTGAAAAACGAGAAAACTGATAGCCATACATTATGCACTGCACCCACGTGATGACGTTGACAGGCGATATTTGCCCAGAAAAGCAGGCGGCAGAGGACTTTTGCAAGTGAAGCAGACAGTCGAAGAAGAGAAACATGCTCTGGCAGATTATGTGAAAGACAGTGTTGAACCGGCTTTGATGGAGATCAACAAGAGGAAGCTGCTCAAAGTGCAGCAAACCAAGGATCAATATAGGAAAACAGTAATGCAAACTCAGGCTGACAGTTGGTATAACAAAGCACTGCATGGACAGTTCCTTGAAAAGATCCAAGGAAAAGTAGATAAGGAAAAGACCTGGTTATGACTGACCAAAGGAACACTGAAGAAAGAGACAGAAGGCCTGATTCTTGCAGCCCAGGAACAAGCCATCAGAACAAATGCAATCAAAGCCAGAAGAGAAAAAAATCTGCTGATGACCCCAAATGCAGACTCTGCAAAGCGGATGAAACCATCAATCACATACTGAGCTGTTTAAGACAATCACTCAGACTGACTACAAACAACGTCACAACACAGTCGCTCAGATGGAACTTGTGTAGCAATTACCATCTGCCTATAGCAAAAAACTGGTGGGATCATAAGTCTGAAAAAATGGTCGAAAATGAGCATGCAAAAATACTGTGGGACTTTGAATACAGACTGACACAGTTTTGGAACACAATATCCCAGATATCACGATTGTGGAGAAGAAAAAAGTGTGGATCGTCGACATTGCCATATCTGGTGACAGCAGAATCGATGAGAAACAACTTGAAAAAATCACCAGATATCAGGACTTGAGAATCGAACTGCAAAGACTCTGGCATAAACCAGTGCAGGTGGTTTCAGTGGTACTCGGCACATTGGGTGCTGTGCCTAAAGACCCAGGCAAGCACTTAAAAACAATTGGCACTGACAAGATCACCATTGGTCAACTGCAGAAGGCCATCTTACTGGGGTCTGCTCACATAATCTGCCAATACATCACACAGTCCTAAATGCTTGGGAAGTGTTCGACTAGTGATTTGTGATACGAAACCCAGCAAAGTTATCTCTTTTTGCTTTGTACACTGTCATTTTTTGTGTCAATAATTTTGCGGAACTGCAAAAACTGTGTTACTTGGTACATCGTATATTTTAAGATACTTGGTTGATACCTAGGATGCTTGCAGTAACCTGTATCAACCATTAGCACGAGTCACTGGTATTTGTGATACATTTCTAAGTGTTCAGTTGACTGAGTTTCATGTTTAAAGAATAAAAGAGATAATAACAATAATAATAATCAGTCCCAGAACATCTGCATCACCACTTGAACACCGTTGGCATTGACAAAATCCCCGTCAATCCATTGCAAAAGGCAGCTTTACTTGGAACAGCTTACATCCCGCAATGATATCTTTAACACCATCAAACAATATCTGTTTCTCCCAGCTCTTTGGGAAGGACTGAATAGGTGGACAAAAAGAAATGTCAAATCCATTCTAAACATCTGGCTGACAGTGTGACAAGCAATAGGTTTGACATATACTTAATAAATATATATTATGCCATGAATTCATGGAATCCTCATAATCCAATTTCTTGACTGAAAGCCAAATATGGCTTTTTCAGTGAACAATAAATAACAAATTACAAAACCCATGTCATTTGCCCCTCAAGATTCAGATTCTTTAGAGATAAGACGCCCACCTTACCTTAATATTTCATTTTCTTTGTTCTGCAGATAAGTGCGGAGATGATTCTGTTTCATCAGACTAGAAAGAAGACAGGAAGTAAGAATTCAATACTTAACAGCTGTCTATCAGGATCAAGTTGGATGATTTCAAAAGAGAGCTAGACGTTTTTTTTAAATAAGAGTTTCCCATTGGCATTCCAAACAAGTGGCCCTTTTGTGGCTCAGCCTTGCTGTGTGGAGTAGAAGCTCTCCAGGCTGATGCCAGTGACTTTTGTGGAAGAGGAATTTGGAGAATCTCTCTCAGCATAAACAAATGTAGACCTTGGGCATAAGGAATAAATGAATCAGCCATTAAGAATAGCTTGTAGAAAAGATTACACAATGCTGAGGAAGACGAAGCAGGAGAGTGAAACTGTGTGGCAAATGAGCATTTCAGATGAGGACTATTTAATAGATAAATGGAGACATAAGGAATGTGTCCTTGTAGCTCACAGTGGCTTGTGATAAATTCTGTCAGAACATTCCCATGGGCAACTCTAAATTTCAAGATGCAAATATTTCTTCTAAGACCGTTGTCCTCTGTAGATAACAGAAGGGCAGGAAATAATTTGAGACGAGTTATGTTATTACTTACCAATATGCACACATGCATATAAATCCCCCTCCATTTTGAAAAAATATAAATATGAGTGCATCTTTTTGTCTACAGGAGTTCTTCCCACTATTTTCTGGATTTCTCCAGTGCACACTGTTAACTATAAATACTGCATCGAGCTTTGATTATTTGCTTTGGGTCCTGCATTTTGATTCCACAAACCCCACCTTCTTTAGCACATGATGGGAACAGAGAGATCCTTGGTTTGTTAAGATTAAGATTAAGGCACCAGATTAGACATCAGGAGGCTGTGCGTTCTAATCCTGCCTTAGCCATGAAAGCCAGCAGGGTGACCAATCATTTTTTCTCAGCTGAGTTCACCTCACAAGGTTGTTGTTGTGGGGAAAACAGGAGAAAGGTTTGTTGGATATGTTTGTTGCCTTGAGTTATTTGTAAAAATAATAAAATAGGAATACAAATAATAAATAAATAAAACCTGTTATTCTAACTTACTACACAGAAGAGCATCCTGGAATCTCTGCTTTGCCTGTTGAACTGGCCTACTAGGAAGGGCTGCTACTTGAACCCCTTTGAAAATGGCTTCCACATCTTAAAGGCACCATTTAAAGGCCTGACTTAAAGTATAGCTTTGTTGGCTTCAAAATAGCATTTATGTGTTTGTTTATTTCTCTCCGGAACCAACCTAGGGAAATGATGACAAGCTGTGCAAGAGAATCTTCCAGAAGGATCCATTGTTCTTTTCTGTGGGAACTTGGAAGAAGAATAAGGAGCCAACTAAAACCCACATAATCTTTGCTGTAAAAATAATAAACTGTTAGGACTAATTCATTATCTCTTAATAAATACTATAACCTCTTTTAATAAATACAGTCTAAATTCTTTGGATAACAATCCAATTGTTCTCATATCAATGTGTCAAGCCCAAAATTGACATAAGTGTAGCCATTTTAGTTTGTCAGTATATATTCTTTTTCCTATTTTCTCTGTGGCAGTAATGGGGGGAAAGGTTTCGGGTTTGACACGTTCCTAAGGGGGGAAGAGTGGAGATAAAAGAGAGTGTTATGACTAGGTGATCTTTCTTCCTGTGAGAAACGAGCTGTCCACGCTTGGGCCCCTGGAGGTGGAGATTTATGATATCAAGCAATGTTGAATTACTTCTATTGGAGAAACTTCTAATATTGTGGGGTAATTCTGGGTTGGGTCAGATCCAGAATTACCATGGATTTTGCCAATTTGATGCTTTCCTAAATAAAAGAAAACTTTTTGAAGATGGACTTTGTTATTTTTCTTTTAACATGGATTTCATTACTTGGAAACCTGACAGTAAGAAGTTGATGCAGCATGGAAAAGCAAAATAAAGCAAATAGGAATTCTGACTGCAAACTTTGCGATATGACTCACATGTAAATGGACTGATTTAATGGACTGGGTATTGCAATCCAATTTATTCTAAAATATCCTGATATGGAGAAACCAGTTTAAGCAAGATATCTACATTAGCATATGAGCCTTTTACTTAGAGATGTTTCCTGATGTGCTAACAAACAGTTTTGATTTCAGGTTCTAGCAGCTATTGGAATCCACGTGTCCTGATTTTTAAAGGTTCTATTGGTTGCCCAATCAGCAGAAGTTCATAGCATTAAGAGTTGGGTTTTTCAAAGATTTCCCCATAAGCAACTGTCTCTTGAAACCACCCCCATTACCTTCCCATATCCCAAACTCCCAATGTTTCTCTGGAAAGTTATTTTGGGAAGACCCATCTCCATTCATTTTGCTTTCAATCTGGATGGTACCGTCACATGTAATAAAAGACATACTTGTTAGAATGGCCCAAGGAGCAGGCTGAGCATACTGCTGTAAGAGGACAGAAGAGTCACACATAACACTGTTTAAAAAGATAAGAAATGACTACATGAATGATTTGCAGGAGGAATGGATGAGTAGGATATGCTTACAAATAAAAGCCTGCCTTTTAACATCATGAAAGAATGGCATACAAAGTTAAGGGGGAGAACAGACAATTGGATAAAGTAATTGCCAGAAGAAGAAACTTGAATATATCAGTTGAGTGAGAGAAGGAAGAAAAAGATGAAGTACTAAATCAGATTATCACAAAGTATTCACAAGCGATAGTGCAATCCCCATTCAAAAACAAAGTTTCATTAAAAATATCAATTAGATGGTTGATACATCTCCCAATCTTTTTACAGTAGCAGCAGAAGACTTTATTGTCTACGTAGGGAAATCCCTAAACTAAATTGCACGTGATGTTTTAAATAAAAATAGGCTACATTCCTCACATATTGGATATTGGAACACCGCTATCATGTCACCCCTAGTCCTTCTTTTCATTAAACTAGACATATATGTTTTAGCCTCCAATCCCCTAATCCTCTTTGTTGCTCTTCTCTGCACTCTTTCTAGAGCCTCAACATCTTTTTTTACATCATGGCGACCAAAACTGGATGCAGTATTCCAAGTGTGGCCTTACCAAGGCATTAAAAAGTGGTATTAACACTTCACGTGATCTTGATTCTATCCCTCTGTTTATGCAGCCTAGAATTAGAACTAGAAGAACAGTTACAGGAACTGGGCATGGCTAGTCTAGTAAAGAGAAGGACCAGGGGCGATATGATAGCAGTCTTCCAATATTTGAGGGGCTGCCACAGAGAGGAAGGGGTCAAGCTATTTTCTAAAGCACCCGAAGGCCAGACAAGGAATAATGGATGGAAACTGAACAAGGAGAGATTTAACCTGGAAATAAGGAGAAACTTTCTGACAGTGAGAACAATCAACCAATAGAACAGCTTGCCCTCGGAAGTTGTGGGAGCGCCATCACTTGAGACTTTCAAGAAGAAATTGGACTGATATTTGTCAGAAATGGTGTAGGGTCTCCCGCTTGGATGCGGGGTTGGACTAGATGACCTACAAGGTCCCTTCCAACTCTGTTTATCTGTTTAATTGTGTTGGCTTTTTTGGCAGCTGCTGCACACTGCTGGCTCATATTTAAGTGATTGTCCACTAGTACTCCAAGATCCCTCTCACAGTTACTAGTATTAAGCAAGGTACCACATATACTGTACCTGTGAATTTTCTTTTCTTGTCTAAATGTAGAACCTTATCTTTTTCATCATTTAATTTCATTTTGTTAGATAGCGCCCAGTGTTCCAGTCTGTCAAGGGTCTTCTGTATATTAAGCCTGGAGTGTTGGTTAGTCCTGCTAGCTTGGTGTCGCCTGACAGTCTGATGCATTCCTCATCTATCCCCTTGTCCAAGACATTGATGAAGCTGTTGAAAAGTGCTGGGCCTAAAACAGAGCCTTGGGGTACCCCCACTGCATATATCCCACCATGTAGATGCAGTTCCATTGAGGACAACACGTTGAGTGCGATTACGAATCCATCTGGATACTTATGTGGTTACCATGTTCACTTTTTATAAAAACTAATTTCCCTTCACTTAATGTGATTTATTTAAGTGCCGGGATTCATTTAACAACAATGGCAAAAAAGATCATAAAAGACATGATTTTGCTTAGCAATGGAAACTCTTTTTCCCCAATTGTGGTCATGTTGAAGATGTTCTATTTTCTGAAGGTAGTCCTGCTCAGAAAGCAACACTTTTTAAAAGTTCATCTCGGAAATATGGACATGGGGTGTATTTGCCATGGGCTGGATACAGGAGGAGGACAGCCTCATCTGTTTCCGCATTCAAGAAGCACTTTCTGCTCTTCTTTTTATACTAGTGAGTGTGCAAGAAGAAAGTGCACATCTGCCCAGTGTCTCTTCATTTCCTTGTGTCCCTGCAAACCATTGCTTCCACCCTATGGCTCCTCTTCTTCAACCATTGTTTTTTAGTATTTAAACTCTCTCTTTTCCAGAATCTTGTCAATTCTGTCCAACCAGTCTTCCTCTCAAAGCATCTACTTCTCTTTTATATATTTGTTTTGCAGTTTGATCCTCATTCGTGTGACTAAGCCACAACACGTTAAAACTTTGCTTGGAAGTGCCCAAAATAAACCCCGTTACACCACTCACATTTCTAATTCATTTTTTATGTAATAAAAAAAGGTTTTTTTTACGTAATTAAGGACAACATTGAATTCCATAGAAGCCAAAATCCACACTGGTGAATGATCGGGGAATGTTTACAGAAGGAAAGTAAATACACTTGAACTTTTGGACAGAGCAGAATCTGATTTGAGCAGATTGATTGTGAAAGTAGGACAATATCCCATTCTTTATAGGAAAAAAAAAATGAGATGTGCAGAATTGCAACTACGTGCTAAGAAAATAAGAATCAGGTCTTTGAATTTTCTGGTCGCTGGAATTCTCATAGACATCTTAACCGTCCCCTCTAGGGTACAGGTAGTCCTTTACTTACAATCATTTATTTAGTGACTGTTCAAAATTACAACAGCACTGAAAAAATGACTTATGACCGTTTTTCACAATTACGACTTTTGCAGCATCCCCGTGGTCACATGATCAAAATTCGGCTGCTTGGCAACTGGTTCATATTCATGACAATGAACCGTGTTGCTAAGTTAATAAATGCAGTGATTCACTTAACAACCGTGACAAGACAGGTTGTAGAAGGGGGGCAAAGCTGACCGAACAACTTTCTCATTGGGCAACATAAATGTTGAGCTTCGTTGTGGTCACAGATCGAGGACTACCTGTATACCCCGCCCGCCTCTATTTGGAGTGTCTTTTGAAGATGATGTAGAAAACATCCACTTGTATAGTTGTGGAGATTGTGTGTCCTGATCTCTTTGTACCAGTTGCCTTCCACCTTGTGTCTGGTCTTGGTGATTTGCCAACTTTGGAAATCCGCAGCTTGGCTTGTTAGGGGAGAGGCTTGCCTTCACACAGACACGCCTGCAGCTTGAAGGGGAGGAGAGCAAGCAGAAGATAAGAGAAGAAGAGGAGGCAACAGGTTATTTCCCTGACACACACTCTAGCAGGAGAGCACCGAGGAGCCAACAGAAGGACAACCTTATTTTCCTGGGACAGACAGACCGTCAGCTAATATCCAGTCCCAGCTAGTGCCGATGAGAGAAGCAGGTATGATACGACGAGAATGAATATGTCCTAATTACTCACAAGTTGGGGTTGAAGTTAGGAAAGCAGTTGGGAAATGAAAGCAAGACAGAAAAAGGGGTGTTATTCTACATTTGTGTTTGCCCACCTTGTGATTCGGTAGGCTATCTCCTCAGACAGCAAGGATTTGGCCAGGTGGAAGGCAGCAATGGCAACCATCTGGCTATTTGTTTTGAATGGACCACATGATTTCTAAAAGGTTAACGCAATCTAATGAATCTTGCTACCTCATGTAGAGGACACTATCTTCTAAATACTAGGGTTTCGTTAGCATTGAAGAGAGATGGTAGAGAAAGAGTAGAATAGAACAGAACAGAATAGAAGACTTGGAAGGGACCTTGGAGGTCTTCTAGTCCACTCCTCTGTTTAGGCAGGAAACCCTACACCCTTCAAACAAATGGTTATCCAACATTTTTTTAAAACTTCCCATGTTGGAGCATTCACAACTTCTGAAGGCAAGTTGTTCCACTGGTTGATTGTTTTCATTGTCAGAAAATTTCTCCTGAGTTCTTGGTGGTTTCTCTCCTAGATTAGTTTTCACCCATGGCCAGGAGTGGGATTCAAATTTTTTAACCACCGGTTCTGTGGGCGTGGCTTAGTCTTGGTGGTCATGGGTGGACATGGCTTGGTGGTCATGTTATTGGCTGGGCATGGCCAACTCAATATCACTCACATCGAGGCATGCATCTCCTCTTCTGGCCTTTCATGACTGTGGGAATTCTGCAACAGTCGTAAGTGTGAAAAATGGTCATAAGTCACTTTGACAGGGGTCTTCAAACTTGACAGCTTTAAGACTTGTGGACTTCAATTCCCAGAATTCCTCCTCCAGTCATTATAGCTCAGGAATTTTGGGAATTGAAGTCCACAAGTCTTAAACTTGCCAAGTTTGAAAAACCCTTGTGCTATGAGAATAGGATTGATTGAGAAAAGGCGGAACCAGGAATTAATAAGAGGAAGAACCCAGATCATTAAGCAACTGTATTTTATTTGCCAAGAACTGGACACAATTGAATGGGACACCATCATTATCTCTATCCCTTTATTTGCCAGAATTTATATTTTACACTGAGACAAATTGATTTGATTGAATGTTGGCAGGTTGAAAATTTCATGTGGAAAATTGCCATACTTGGGTCCTTGATAAGCTAATCTTTACACTGCCATTGTCAAAGAACCTTTTGTTTTGTTCATTCCCCAATTCTTCCTGAACTTTGAGGGTTTTTTGAAATTGAGCCATGAACTTCTCCCTCCCTGTTTCTCTCCCTCTGATTGGAAGTTCATAATATCTCCAAATTTCATTGATTGACTGATTTGCTCAATTTATATAGTCCCTTGTATCACTTTATGTGACTCTAGGTGGCTTACAATCAGAGAAATAAAAGCACAAAGTATATTGTAGGATTGAGCATAATGTTTTCAAGGAATCACGAAAGGCGATGGGGCCATCTAATCTCTAGGGGAAGGTATTTAATAGGGTGTGTGCCATTGTGGTCCTGAACCGAGACTGGGTCCTTGACCAGTTAGTTGGAGCCCAATTGAACACACTAAGGTGACGATTGATGCAACACAACTTTGGTAATGAAATGTCTGCAAGAAAACCACCAAACTCAGAGACCACCAGGCACCCTACAACACAACTTTATTCTGTGTAGGAGGACATACAGTAGCAATAGCACTTAGACTTATATACTGCTCCATTGCGCTTTACAGCACGCTCTGGCTGGTTTACAATATTGGCATATTGATCCCCCACCCAACAATCTGGGTCCTCATCGCAGAAAGATGGAAGGCTGAGTCAAACTCGAGCTCTTCAGGTTCAAACTCTTTCCTGTGGGCAAAGTTAGGCATTCTCACCACTGTGGCACCACAGCTGTTTAACATGGGGAGGTTTCCTTAAAAACCCTTGTAATCTCATTGTTTATAGCCAAGTCTTTTATACCCCCAAACCACAAAGCTCACAATCAAGATGTCACCTTTCCATTTTATAGTTAAGACTCCTATAGCACTTATTTTTTTAAATTTTGTTTATTAATTAAATTTGTTTGCCACCCATCTTTCTGTGTACATACATATAGCTGTAGATGTGCATAGGTTAACCACAAATTTTCATAATATAACTGTCATCCCGGAAATTCTTATGTTCTACTTTAGTAAGACTTTAGCAATATTTGCAAGCCTGTGGTTTTACTTCCTCCTGCATGCCTTGTCCTAAAGTACCTCTGGGAGTCACACCAAGCAAGCCAGAATATTAAGCTTTTGAGCTCAATATGCTGCTTTGCCAGATTATTTCATCAATGCAAATCTATTTTTTTAACATGTATTAATGTTACTAATCAATAAAAGGTAAAGGTTCCCCTCGCACATAATGCTAGTCATTTCTGGCTCTAGGGGGCAGTGCTGAGTGCTCATCTCTGTTACAGAGTCGAAGAGGCAGCACTGTCTGAAGATATCTCCGTGGTCATGTGGTTGGCATGACTAAATGCTGAAGGCACACAGAACCCTGTTACCTTCCCACCAAAGTGGTCCATATTTTTTCTATTTACATTTTTACATGCTCTCAACCTGCTAGGTTGGCAGAAGCTCGAACAAGTAATGGGAGCTCACTCCATTGTGTGGTGCTAAGGATTCAAACCACTGAACTGCCAACCTTTCTGATCGACAAGCTCAGCGTCTTAGCCACCGAGCCACCACGTCCCTTTACTAATTGATTTACTATTTTACTAATTGATTTATTGTTACTAGTTCATTTACTAATCAATAAGCAAAACTTATATGTGTGTGTGTGTATGTGTATATGTATGTATGTATGTATGTATGTATGTATATATATATATATATATATATATATATATATATATTATATATACACACATATATATATATATATATATATATATATATATATATATATATATATATATATATATATATATATATATATATGAATTGTTCTTAATTTATCTTTAGCACCATAGCAGATAAAGCTCTTCTTCTAAAGTCTGCCAGCTGATGCTCCCTAGTTAACAGTACCCAAACCATGCGTTTCCTGCTAGTTCAGATAGGCCAGAGAAACCATTGAGGAGAGCTCATAAGTAACTATTGGGAAGACCTTGGGGAGAGACAGTCTCCCATTGGGTAGAGATGGTTGATGGGTTTCAAAGATCAGTCATTGTGCAGGGTGCCAAGATGTCTGACTGCCTGGGCAGTGTTTATTCTTTTATACCATTTTTACAAGCAAGGAAGAGTAGTATAGATACAGCATTTGGATTGGAGAATAGATACCGCAACCACCTCCCAACCACATTGGTACAACCTCCCAACCAATCCTTAAGACTAGTGGTAATGTTAGTAAAATGAGATCATCTATAAGTTTGGAAAGTCTGGGACTTTCCAACCCAAGATAGAGGATAAGATCATGTAATAACAAAGAGGTCCCCAGAGGCATCAGAGACACTGCAGTTTGCTGCTAGCATCTAGTGCCATCTATAGGATCTCAGTAGCTACTACAGATAGTCTTATAAGTAACCCAGTCTTAAGAAACCCACTGACAACCTGTGTTTTGAACTGTACCCAGAAGCACAAAATAAGCCAATGCAGCTTGCGAACCAGTGATGTCACATGTTTTGAGTAATTGGCACCAGTAATTGCCTGCACCAAGAGCAGCTCCATGTTAAAGCATGTTGCAGTAGTCCAATCTGAAAATCACAAGGGCATGAGTGCAGTGGTTGGATTCAAATTTTTTTACTACTGGTTTTGTGGGTGTGGCTTGGTGGACATGGCAGGGGAAGGATACTGTAAAATCTCCAGTCAGAAGTGGTATTTGCCGGTTCTCTGAACTACTCAAAATTTCCGCTACCAGTTCTCCAGAATTGGTCAGAACCTGCTGAATACCACCTCTGCATGAGTGACTGTGAGCAGATCCAGGAATGGGTACACTTGACACACAGCCCCAAATTCAGAGGTGATATTCAGCAGGTTCTGACCAGTTCTGGAGAACCGGTAGTGGAAATGTTGAGTAGTTCGGAGATTGGCCCTGCCCCCATCTATTCTCTGCCTCGCGAGTCTCAGCCGATTGGCTGGATCTTCTGTTCTGCACAGGAGAATGGAGCTGGAAAGCAGGTTAGTGGGGTGGGGAGGGAAGGGGATTTTGCAATATCCTTCCCTTGGAGTAGGGTGGGAATGGAGATTTCACAGTATCCTTCCCCTGCCATGCCCACCAAGCCATGCCACGCCCACCAAGCTGCACCCATAGAACTGGTAATTAAATTTTTTGAATCCCATCACTGCCCAAGTTGTGCACACAGCCCCAAGTTGCGCAAAGGCCCTCCTAGCAATGGTTACTGTCTATTCTTATCTGTCTACTGTGGCCCCCAGATTGTGCACTGGGCCTTTCTGAGTCAAAGACACCGATGTAGAACCCAAAGATAGAAGGTTTCTGGAACCAAAACCCCCACAGCCACTCAGTCTGGCTTGGGTTGAGCTGTGTTGCATCAAAACCAATTTAAACTTTCCAAAATATATCTTTAAATGGATTTATGCATTCATACATTCAAATTAAGTTGCATTACACAGGAGGAGTTATATCCAGTCAACCATTTTGTATTTCTGATTCTTTCAGATATAGCTATCATGCTTCACTTCTTCTGGTCACGTTTGAGCCTTTTCTTCTTCCTCTCATTGGTTTGCAAATGTGCTTCCAATAATGACACTCCAGTCGTGACCAGCAGTGGCCCTATTAAAGGCAAAATAGTCTTGACTAGAGCCGGTTCTGCAACTGCCTATCTGGGAATCCCCTATGCGGAACCTCCAGTGAAGAAACTCCGTTTTCAAAAGCCCGTCCCACGTCAACCATGGAGTGAAGTCTTGGAGGCCACCAGTTTTGGCAACTCGTGTCCCCAGACTCATATTACTGGCTTTCCTGATAAAGACATATGGGTCCCCAACACACCTCTTTCAGAAGACTGTCTCTTTCTTAACATCTGGGCACCCCACCCTCGACCCACAAGACCAGTGCCTGTCCTTGTATGGATCCAAGGCATGGGCTTTATCACAGGCACAGCCTCCCTAGATATCTATAATGGAGCCATCTTGTCTGCTACAGAGAACGTCATAGTAGCTTCCATGAATTATCGCTTGGGGGGCCTAGGCTTTTTGTACTTGCCACCCTATGCCCCGGGAAACATGGGCTTGTGGGACCAACATTTGGCCCTAAATTGGCTGAAGGAGAACATCGCTCTTTTTGGGGGAGACCCAGCTCAGTTGACTCTGGTTGGACAAAGTGCAGGAGCAGTTTTGGTGGGTTGCCATCTCCTTTCCCCTCTGAGCCAGCCCCTTTTTGCCCGTGCAGTGCTTCAGAGTGGCGTCCCCAATGCCATTTGGCCCTGGAAGAGCCCCCAAGAGGCTCACAGAGATGCAATAATGCTCAGCAAACAAGCGGGGTGCGCAAAAGATAGTGACGGTGCTGTGGTGAGCTGCCTACAGGAGATAGAATTTGGACACGAGAACTTTACCCTGCTGACTCTGATCAACTCATTGACCACAGATGGCAATTTCCTCCCAGGCAACGTCCCAAATTTGCTGGATGCTGCAATTCTTCAGGGAAAGCCAATTCTTACTGGGGTCACTGACGATGAAGGCTCTACTTTTGTATTGCTTATGTATTCGAACACAAAAACAAACGGAGGAATATTAACATGGGAGCAGCTTCTCCAAGGTGTGACAATAACTATGCGAAGAGGGACCAAAAAAGAAGTTGCGCACACCGTCGCCCAGAAATTCAGTGAAGCTAATCATGGGCAATACCGTTTGGCATTTTCTCAGTATATGCGAGATTATTTCATGGTGTGCCCCTTGGTTGAATTTGCTGCAAAGATCAGAAAAGCTAGGAAGTCGGCGTATGTTTACTCCTTCAGTCACCACCCTTCTGGCTCTGGATGGCCTGAGTGGATAGGGACACCCCACGGAGCAGAGATACCGTATGTCTTTGGAACCATGGCGTCAGCAACAAACCAATCCGTCACAGAGGCTGAGGAAGCATTGAGCCGTCAGACAATGAGATACTGGGCACAGTTTGCCAGAGGCGGGTAAGGAACTGACCCCTCCAGCCCATACAATGCAATCTTTGCTTGTCCTTTTCATGAATGAGACTCTTGATTTGGGGTAGTCGTGGAACTGATTAACCTGAATGAACCTGGGGGTTCATCTCTCGCCAATTTCCCATTTTCCAGACAGCATGAAATGTGCAATTGCACAGAATAATTGAAAATCTGGGGGCTCATTCGGTAACATAAGGTTAGGGAAAGGTTTTTCTCAGCAGTTGTCTGTTGCTGATAGGGAGTGCCATTAATTTCCCTCCCTCTGTAGCATTCCAAGCAGCACCCAGCAGCTGAGTCTTGTAAGTATTATATTTCCCATAACTATTGCGTCAATTGTATGGCAGCAACATTGCTGTGGTTCCGATATCAGCAGTAACCAGCCAGAAGAACATGGGACTTCACAGCAATGGGACACAAGGCTCACTGTTTGATCAGGAAATGCTGATGGTACCTTCTGACCATCACAGTTGGGAATTGTCCTCAGACCTTGGCCTGTTTCTTTCCTAATGGCCTGTCATGGGCAAAGGTAGTGATCCCTTATACCAGGGGTCTTCAAACTTGACAGCTTTTAAGACTTGTGGACCAACTCCCAGAATTCCTTCTCTAGTCATGTTAGCTCAGGAATTCTGGGAGTTGAAGTCCACAAGTTTTAAACTTGCCAAGTTTGAAGACCCTTGCCTTATACTAATTTTTGGAGGAATGATAAGAAAAAGTGGAAGTAAAGGCTGTGGAGAACAAGGTAACTATAGTGCTCATACTTGATGATTCTTGGGAATAAAAGTACCCACTTTGTATCCACATCTTGTATTGAGAAAGAAAGAAAGAAAGAAAGAGAGAGAGAGAGAGAGAGAGAGAAAGGAAGGAAGGAAGGAAGGAAGGAAGGAAGGAAGGAAGGAAGGAAGGAAAGTGGATGGATGGAGGGGGGATTGGAGGGAAGGGAGGGAGGGAGGAAGGAAGGCCTTAAGATTTGAAAATAGTTATTTGATATCAATGGACTCGAATGCCTGTAATTCTTGTTAGAGATTGTTTGTACTCTTAACATAATTTCTCAATTGCCTTTGTAGGACTCCAACAGAGACAAAGGCAGATGAGGTACAATGGCCACTGTATAATGCCACAGAGCAGAATTTCTTTCACATCAGCACAGGTGCACCCCAGCTCAAGCGGCTGTCACCTGCCCCACTCTGCGATTTCCTGGCTACTCTTCCTGAGAATGACATGCAATCCTGTGAGTTGAGTCCTTTGGGGAAATAAATCCTCTCACTGGAGACCAGCATAGCAATGAGCAGGAGGAGGAACATCTGCTTTGTGAGGATACCGTAGGAAAAATGGCTAGAATAATACACTGCTCAAAAAAATAAAGGGAACACAAAAATAAGACAGCCTACATCTGAATGAATGAAATATTCTTATTAAATACTTTGTTCATTACATAGTTGAATGTGCTGACAGTAAACTCACACAAAAATTACCAATGGAAATCAAATTTAGCAACCCATGGAGGTCTGGATTTGGCGTTACACTCAAAATTAAAGTGGAAAAAAAAACACTACAGGCTGATCCAACTTCAATGTAATGTCCTTAAAACAAGTCAAAATGAGGCTCAGTAGTGTGTGTGGCCTCCACATGCCTGTATGACCTCCGTACAATGCCTGGGCATGCTCCTGATGAGGTGGCAGATGGTCTCCTGAGGGATCTCCTTTCACACCTGGACTAAAGCATCCCCCAACTCCTGTGGTGCAATGTGGTGTTGGTGGATGGAGCAAGACATGATGTCCCAGATGTGCTCAATTGGATTCAGGTCCAGGGAACGGGCAGGCCAGTCCATAGCATCAATGCCTTCGTCTTTCAGGAACTGCTGACACACTCCAGCCACATGAGGTCTAGCATTGTCTTGCATTAGGAGGAACCCAGGGCCAACCGCACCAGCATATAGTCTCACAAGGGGTCTGAGGATCTCATCTCAGTACCTAATGGCAGTCAGGCTACCTCTGGCGAGCACATGGAGGGCTGTGCGGCCCCCTAAAGAAATGCCACCCCATACCATTACTGACCCACTGACAAACCGGTCATGCTGGAGGATGTTGCAGGCAGCAGAACATTCTCCACAGCATCTCCAGATCCTGTCACGTCTGTCACATGTGCTCAGTGTGAACCTGCTTTCATCTGTGAAGAGCACAGGGCGCCAGTGGCGAATTTGCCAATCTTGGTGTTCTCTGGCAAATGCCAAACATCCTGCACGGTGTTGAGCTGTAAGCACAACCCCTACCTGTGGATGTCGGGCCCTCAAACCACCCTCATGGAGTCTGTTTCTGACCGTTTGAGCAGCCACATGCACATTTGTGGCCCGCTGGAGGTCATTTTGTAGAGCTCTGGCAGTGCTCCTCCTGTCCCACCTTGCACAAAGGCGAAGGTAGCGGTCCTGATGCTGGGTTGTTGCCCTCCTATGGCCTCCCTCACATCTCCTGATGTACTGGCCTCTCTCCTGGTAGCGCCTCCATGCTCTGGACACTACGCTGACAGACATAGCAAACCTTCTTGCCACAGTTCACATTGATGTGCCATCCTGGATGAGCTGCACTACCTGAGCCACTTGTGTGGGTTGTAGACTCCATCTCCTGCTACCACTAGAGTGAAAGCACCGCCAGCATTCAAAAGTAACCAAACCATCAGCCAGAAAGCATAGGAACTGAGAAGTGGTCTGTGGTCACCACCTGCAGAACCACTCCTTTATTGGGGATGTCTTGCTAACTGCACCTGCTTTCCACCTGTTGTCTATTCCATTTGCTCAACAGCATGTGAAATTGATTGTCAATCAGTGTTGCTACCTAAGTGGACAGTTTGGTTTCACAGAAGTGTGATTGACTTGGAGTTACATTGTGTTGTTTAAGTGTTCCCTTTAGTTTTTTGAGCAGTGTATATTATGGGCAAGAGAAACTGCCTAGGAACCAGTATGGTGTAGCGGATAAGTGTCTGTCTGAGGCCAGAAAAGACCATGTTCAAGTCCCACTTGCTCATGGAGTTCCACCTATTTCATTGTTATGTGGATTGAAATGAAGATATATGCTCTTGAGCTACTAAAGAAGAAGTGTGGTAGGAGCAGAGGTGGTATTCAGCAGATTCTGATGGGTTCTGGAGAACCGGTAGCAGAAATTTTGAGTAGTTTGGAGAACCGGCAAATACCACCTCTGACTGGCCCCGCCCCATCTATTCACTGCCTCCTGAGTCCCATCTGACTGGCTGCGTCTTCTTTTGTTGCCCTGCACAGGACAGCTGAGCTGGAAAGCAGGTTAATGGGTTGGGGAGGGAATGGGGATTTTTCAGTAACCTTTCCCTGCCATGCCCATCAAGCCATGCCCACCAAGCCACACCACACCCACCAAGCCACACCCAAAGAACTAGTAGTAAATCTTTTTAAATCCCATCTCTGGGTAGGAGGATAAAGATGGTCCATGACTTATGACCACAATTGGATTTTTAAGTTTTTAAGTGAATCTAGCTTCCTTCATTGAGTTTACATGTCAGAAGCCAGCTGGGAAGGATGCAGATGTTGATCATGTCACCTAGGGATGTTGCAACCGTCATAAATACATGCCAGTTGCCAAGTCCCCAACTTTTGATCACATGATCGTGGACTTGGTAACAAGCATGAAAACCTTCTGTTTTTCAGTGCTGTTGTAAATTTGAGTAGTCTCTAAAGGAACAATTGTAAGTCGAGGACTACTTGTAATCATTAGGAAGTAAAATAGCAATGTATCTTATTTTCTCTCTTCCTGCTTCATGAATATAGATGACCACTAAACTTGGTACATGGATGGCTACTTTATCTTTTTACCTTTAACTTCATATAAGAGACAAGAAAAGTATTTACTTTTGCTATGAGTAAAAAAAAAACACACCTGGGGGAGCAGCTGGTAAAATAATAATAATAATAATAATAATAATAATAATAATAATAATAATAATAATAATAATAATAATAATAATAATAATAATATAACCAGTCCTGTTAGCTGTGTATTTCAATTAAAGCCACAATTTGGTCAGTGAACTAAGCTAGTCTGTTGTGTGAAGTATTTGGTCCTCTGACTTTTTAAACTTAGTTTCTTACATTTTTCCCTTGCTTTTTTCCATTGGCAGAGAAATCTCCAGAAGACCTGGACTCGTGAATTGGAAAGTTGAACCAGGAATATAGAACATGACATGTAAAACCAAGAACAAAAGTTGAATCAAGATATGAGCATTATTTAGCTGTTATGTGGGGAGAACTATAATCCTATGAAGGGGTTGGGAGTAACTGGCTGAGCTTTAGTTCAATAAAAATCACTGAGGGAACCAATTTGTAATGGTGGCATGTGTGTTCAGCCTATGCGAACTCCACTTCTGACTCTGTCTCTTTAGGTGGTATAATAGAAAGGCAATAGACTAGGTATATTTAGCCATGGGTGCAAGTGCATTCATCTGATTTTAGAGCTATAGTCATTGGACTTTGGGCATCTTAAGGAATAACCCATATATCCTTTCTTTCTTTGTATGAAGGGAAATCCTAATTAATCAGGGTTCCCATTTCCTGGAAGGAAACCTGTGCTATATATAGATAGTCTCTTTAGAATTAAAAATGGGATGTGGTATAGGGAGTGTGAATACATCTATTGTATGGCTGGGTTGTGCATTCACATCTATTACAAAACTATTAGATAATAGCTCTAAACTGTGGGCCATTAGTATGAATGCCACTGCACCCATGTTCTACTAGAGGTTAGTTGGGGGAATCCCATTATTCCATCATCGCCATTACATCTGAATGCTGCCCATCATTATTACCTTCCTTATCATTGCTGTTATAATCAGTGGTGAGATTCAAAAAATTTTACTACCGCTTCTGTGGGCATGGCTTGGTGGGCGTGGCATGGCTTGATGGGTGTGGCAGGAGAAGGATACTGTAAAATCTTCATTCCCACTCCACTCCTGGGAGAAGGTTACTGCAAAATCCCATTCCTTCCCAACTCCACTAGCCTGCTTTCCAGTTCCATTTTCCTATGCAGGGCAACAAAAGAAGACCCAGCTGATCAGCTGGGACTTGGAAAGCAAAGAATAGATGGGGGCAAGGACATTCAGAGATGGTATTCTTAACTATTCAAAATTTCCGCTATCGATTCTCTGAACTACTCAAAATTTCCGCTACCGGTTCTCTGAACTACTCAAAATTTCCGCTACCGGTTCTCTGAACTACTCAAAATTTCCGCTACCGGTTCTCTGAACTACTCAAAATTTCCGCTACCGGTTCTCTGAACTACTCAAAATTTCCGCTACCGGTTCTCTGAACTACTCAAAATTTCCGCTACTGGTTCTCCAGAACTGATCAGAACCTACTGAATACCACCTCTGGTTATAATCATAATCATTATTATCACCAGTAATAACATCATATTCATGAGCTGTCATAAAACTTACTAATAGTGATCTTTTTTCAGTCATATTTGGCTTCCCCTCCATTCCTTTCTTGGAATAGATTTTCCTTTTAGCTTCTTTCCACAAATGATTCTTTGAACCATTATCATTAAATAAAGTGCATATTAAAATTAAAATATTAAAATTAAAACTCTATATCATTATTTTTCTGTGAAACCTTTTAAAAACTATATAGAAATCAAAAGATTTATTAGTAGTTTGTTAATTGTAATAGCAACACGTTACATTACACATTATAATTTCTCTCTCAATATCTATGGAGATTCTCAGTTATCCAGGTCATGGTTGTCCCAAAGGTGCTGAAGAGGCTTCTTGGATGAGAAGCAAAAAGTTCTTCAAAGAAAAAACAGAAAGTCCAGTTGCCTTTTCAAAAGCACTTCTGGGATTCTCTCTCACTAGTTAATAGGAGCTGTTCTGTTATCAACCCGCACAGTTTTGCCTATTATCTTACCACAGATTCTGTGACTTTACAAATTATTAACTATCACATCTTAACCACTCATGTATCTACAGTATATAAATTAAAAATCTATATAAATTAAAAATATCAAATGACCTAAGCGCCAGAGCTCACTGTAACTGCATTGCCAAAAAGACATTAAGAATTGTAAATCTAATCTTAAGAAGCTTCTCTTCCAGTGATATTGAATTGCTAATTAGGGCATACAAAACCTTTGCTAGACCAATACTTGAATACAGCTCATCTGTCTGGAATTCACATTGTATATCAGACATTAATACAATTGAACAAGTCCAGAAATATTTCACGAGAAGAGTACTACACTCCTCTATTCTCAACAGAATACCCTACAGCACCAGACTTGAAATTTTGGGCTTGGACAACCTAACACTATGCCGCCTACAGTTGGACTTAAGTGTAGTACACACAATTATCTGCTACAATGTCCTACCAGTCAATGACTACTTCAGCTTCAACCGCAACAATACAAGAGCACACAACAGATACAAACTGAATGTAAACCGCTCCAAACTTGATTGCAGAAAGTACAACTTAACCACAGAGTGGTCAATGCCTGGAATGCACTACCTAACTCTATATCAAACCCCGACTCCTTTAACTTCCTTTATTCACTATTGACCTCACCCCATTCCTAAGAGGTCTGTAAGAGGGGTGCATAAGTGCACAATTGTACCTACCATTTCTGTCCTATTGTCCCCATTTATTCATATCTATTTCCTGTATTCTTACTAATGTTTATACTTATACCTAGTATCTTATAAGTGATGACAAATCAAACAAATAAATTAATTAAATAAAAAAAAATCCTTCGTCATTTATTGGTAATCAAATCCTTGCCTTCTATGCAACAAAAGTCACGTTATTTCCTAGATTTTCTCTCTGAAGGAATCTTAATTTGACTGAAATTACTGGAAAATTTGAACTATAGTCTTCCATGACACATATAGGTACCACTGTACCAGTTGTGGCACCTATCTAATTTTTCTACATTATCAGAAAATAATTGTAAGGCTAAAAACTTTCGAAGCAATCTGCACCTCGGAACATCAATTTTATTTATCAAGAAGAGGTCCCAAACAAATATATAGTAAGTAGTTGTAGCTGAAATTTTTTTGGGAAGTACACCAGAAAAAGAAGAAGGTCCAAAGTAAACAAGGAAAATCTGAATATATTGGTCCTTGATGGATACTACTTCATTGACATTATTCATGTTTTGCAGCTTTAACTTCATTTATACTTTTATTATTTGGTGGTTTGTTTATTTCCCACCTTTATTATTTTCATAAATAATTCAAGGCAACAAACATACACAATCCTCCTTCCTCCCGTATTTTCATGACAACAACCCTATGAGGCATGTTGGGCTGAGAGAGTGATGGATCCAAAATCACCCAGTAGGCCTTCATGCTTAAGGCTGGATAGAATTCTGTCTCCTGCTTTCTGTTCTTGTGCTCTAGCCATTAGACCACACTGGCTCTTGTTAGGAATGATAGTCACCTAACAGTTGGGTTGGAAATATATAAACCACGATAGTAATTTAATACTGTATCTTTAAGAGAACGCTGTGTGATTGGCTGAGGTTCCTCCAACGGCCATAAGATGGAGCCAGAAACCTGTAGAGTTGTAATTGCAGGAATGTTCCAATATCGGATGGCAAACCTCAGATAAAGAATGTTTCCAAGCTAATACAACTAAGGCAAACAAAGTCACTAATCTAAAGGAAGATTAGAGAGAGGAAGTAAACAAACGTTAGACTTTAACTAGAGATAATTAATTGTATTAATTACTGTGCTAAACAGTAACGAAAGTTAAGCAGTAACCAAAGTTAACTAGTGATGGAGGATAACTAAAAATGTGTATAAATGCAAGACTAGACTCCAACAAAGATCATCATGATTCAGTTGTTCATGATCAAACAACTCGACTGCCTCGTCATTACAACAGAAACCTGGTTTCTTTCTTCTTGCATTTCCTGTTTTGCAGTATTGCCTGATCATCATTCTACTTGGATTATTGTGAGTCTTGCAACTGTTAGCAAACTTCATTTACTGAACTTTGTTTATGATACTTGACTTCGTTTTTGGATTATCCCTGGACTGAATACTAACTGCTTTAACTGTGTATGATTTGGATTGTTTATTGGACTTTGTTTACCTGCTTACTGGAAGTAAAACCTACATTTTACTATTCAGTGTATCTGTATGCTGGTCATGTGTTATTCAACATCACTCTCACTATGTTTCCCTGAGTGGACTCATTTTCCTAACGGCTCTTATTGATAATTTTTATTGGCCTTTTTTCCTTAAATTCAATTTATACTGTTTTTGAATGAGACAAGTGTGAAGGTGCAGGGACAGATAAAGGACTTTGTGTGGATTTCAATGATATGGGAAGAAAGGGCAAGTCAGTTAAACAACAAAAGATATAATTTTATTTTTTATTTTTTATTATTATTAATTTTGTCAAGCAATAATTAGATAACAGGTATAAGTATAAACATGGTTATGAATACATGAAATGGATATGAATAAGAAAAAAATACAATAGAACAGGGATGGTAGGCATGTTAGTGCACTTATGCACACCCCCTCAAGGCCTCTTAGGAAAGGGGTGAGGTCAATAGTAGACAATCTAAGGTTAAAGTTTTTGGGGTTTGGGGAAAAAGCCACAGAGTCAGGTAGAGTATTCCAGATATTGACCACTCTGTTGCTGACGTCATATTTCCTGCAATCAAGTTTGGTGCAGTTTACCTTGAGTTTGTATCTATTGTGTGCTCTTGTATTGTTGCAGTTAAAGCTGCGGTAGTCATTGACAGGTAGGACATTGCAATATATAATTTTATGTACTATACTTAGATTGGACTGAAGGCAGCGTACTTCTAGGTTGTCTGGGTCTAAAATTTCAAGTCTGGTGGCATAAGGTATTCTGCAACAAGTAGAGGAGTGGAGAACTCTTCTTGTGAAATATTTCTGGACTTTCTCAACTGTATTCATATCAGATATGTAATGCGGATTCCAGACTGATGAGCTCTATTCAACTATTGGTCTAGCAAATGTTTTGTATGCTCTAGTTAATAGAGTGATATTACCGAAGAAAAAGCCATGCAGGATTAGGTTTACAACTCTTAGTGTCTTTTTGGCTATGTAGTTACAGTGGGCTCTAGCACTTAGATCATTTGAGATGAGTACTCCAAGATCCTTGACAAAGTTTGGGTCATCAACAAGATCTTGACTATTCAGCTTGTATTTTATTTTCTGATTTTTTTTGGACAATATGTAAGACAGAGCATTTATTTGTCGAGATTTGAAGTTGCCATTTGTTTGACTATTCTAACACATAGCTGAGGTCTTTTTGAAGACTAGCAGTATTGTCGGTGGTGTTGAATAGCTTTACATCATCAGCGAAGAGAAAGCAGTTTCTCTTAATATGATCACAGAGGTCATTTATGTAAAGTATGAAAAGAGTTGGTCCCAAAACGCTGCCTTGGGGGACACCACTGTTGACAGATACATAATTTGATAGGAAGCTCCCAATTTTGACCATTTGTTTGACAGGAATGCTTCTATCTAGTTATGCAGGTGTCCAGAGATTCCATAAGATTTTAATTTTAGTAGTTTGTCATGTACCACTGAATCAAAGGCTTTACGGAAGTCTACGTAAATTGTGTCTGTTGTGTAGTTCAAAAGTTTTTGCAGCGTAAGGGTTGCAGATTGCAGGATAGTTTTTTTCTGAAACCAAATTGTTTATTAGAGAATAGGTTGTTTGTCTCTAAGTGGAGGATAATGGATTGGTTAATAAGTGATTCCATGATGTTACAGGTGACGCAGCATAAAGAGACAGAAGACAGAACAGTGAGAGCATAGTGCAATTTGAATTCCTGTGAGAAAGGGCAAGTCAGCTAAACAACAAAAGATATAATGCTTTGCACAAAAAGGATCTGTAAATGAATGAAACTATTATTTCCAGCAAATGTGATGCACTAGAATGAGAACTTCAGAGTTGGAAAAAGAACAGTAGTCAGAGCTCCCCTTATTAGCCAGGGAAGAGCTAAATGAGAGTTGAAATTCTTTTATGGACTCTCATTGTGTTTCAACATTGCAACTAATTAATCCTTCAACTAGTCTTAGGTGAAGTGAAAATAAATTTAAAGATAAAAACTATGGGAAAACTCAACAGACTTTATGGCAAAACAAAGTCTGCTCACAAAATAGTGTCAGTGTTCCAATTACACTCTCCATGCAATTCAAAACTCCAAGACAAAGACCATCAGAGTAAGAATTTATTAGAGCAGTCATGTCGGCACACCTGGGGAAAACCCGAATCTGAATTTCCGTGAGTGTTCCCCCTTCCACACTAAAAATCACACTAAAAATCACACCATTTAGTGACTCTGCAGTCACATTAGCCAGTTGTGGATTAAGGCTCACTGGTGTAAGAAATAAGAAAATTCAAAAATAAAACGTGGGTGAAGAGAATAGTATATCATAGCATTAAGTAGAAAGTTACTCTATAGACATTTGTTCTCTTGATATGGAATCCTGCTGTAAATATATTTCCTTATGCATTTACTCATTGTTAAATATATGCCTGCAATAAATTACATCCTTCTGTATCAAGTAATGCCACCCTTATTTCCTCCAGGAATTGGCACGTATCTCAAACTGTCAAGGCAATTCACACCAAAGTGATCAATTAGGAGGATAATAGGAGAAGAGATGAAACATTACCCTAACTTTCTTGATCAATTGAAGTTAGATTTCGCTCTTCAAAGCATCTACTTAAGTTTAATCTTGGCACATTGTGATTTTAAGTTATAGCCAGACTTTACTTTATAAAGGTAAATATGTTAGAGATGCATATAATTATTACGTTGTTCTAAGATGGCTAGAGAAAAGATGTGCTGAAAGTACGCTAATATGTAACAGGGTGGTGTTAAAAATAGATATTTCTTTGTTCTTGGACCATTAGAAAGAGGCCCTGCTGAAGGGACATTCCTTAAAGCCATGTTGGCAAAATGTGTAATGGGTGGTCATTGGGAGGTGTTGAAGGAGATGATGTGGTCTCCATAAGGCATTTCGGATTAGTTGTGCTCGGTCACTGAAGGGCATGGGGGCATCAGGATAGAGAAACTATAAAATGTAATGTTCTGAAATCTCAAAGTGTGGTTCTTGACTCAAACCTCATGTTGAGACAGCTAAGATCCTACCGCTCTTTGCAAACAGCTTTTTCCCTTTTGTTTGCTTTGGTTTAAGCTTACAAATAAAATCTTTGTGTTTTTACCAATCCAAGTTTTTGTTATCTGGAGTCATTTCCAACACCAACAAATCTTGGTGCCCCGCTTCTTTGTACATACTGTACAAACGAAGCCATATTCCCAACTTTATGGTGCCCTGTGTAGGCCTGGTGTCCTAAGCATGTGCGTGGTCTGCTTAATGGTTAATACACCACTGACATTAGCCAAGCCACCTCATGTCTCAACTACTGCCAAATTCCAGTCACTCCCCTCCAGATGCCAGCAACCTGTCCTTGATCTCTGACGAAAGAATATGGCTCCCCTGTTTCCCCAGCTTGCCCATCCCCCACTGTGGCAGCCCTGAATCTGAATCAAGATGGATCCGGGGCTGACAAATAGACTGTATCTTGATATTTGAGCAGCTATCAGCCATAAAACATGAGGTGCTAAAGGGTGATATAGAGGTTTATGCAACATTCAAAAGCATTACTCTTACCAAGGATTAAGTAATTGGTTCACCTAGTCCTTTTATCCTGGGCACACAATTAAAGAAAACAATTGACAAAATGCCACAGCACTCAAATGTTTCTGTGTTTGCCACAGCACTCAGATGTTTGTCACCCACACCAAACAATCACTTTATGTCAGCTCCAGTTGCTCCAAGACTGCTGTTGGCTGTCCCCAGATATGAAAAATCAAAACTGAGGAAGTCAGCAAACCATACTGGATAATGGAGATTTTGGACTACCAGATTGGGAACTCTACTACCATGCAGCTGTATTAACATGAGTGAGGAAATGGTTAACACTTAGACATAACAGATTACTGCTTTTAGAAGGCCATGATCTCCAGTTAGGATGGCATGCTTTTTATGGTATAATAAAAATAAAACTCATAGATATTTTCAAAGACACTATTTAAGAAATGTTCTATTTTTAGAAATGGGAAAAGGTGAAAGCAAAAATTTACACTAAAATTCCAGTCTGGCTCTCAACAATGGAAGCATTTATACATCCAAACGTAGTAAATCTGGAAAAAAAATTAAAATATAAAAATATCTTAAATGTGGAAGGGGAACTTAAACACGAGTTGCAAAATCAAATTGTATTTGAACAGTACTGGAAAAATATGGAAACACCTACAGAGGTTGAGGTAATTAAAAAATTTTTAGATTGCACAGAAATGGACAGACCAACACTAAAAATAAAAGAAAAAGAAGATACGGAGTATTTTCTAACATGGGACTTGTTTTATACATGGTTGGATAGCAGAGGTAGAAATTATTGTATAAAAATAAATTGATCCAGACAATAAGCACTTTTGTATGTAATGTGAATACATACAAATAAACTGTTAAAAAATGGTTCCTACTGATGAACCCAACCAAGTCAGCACTCTGAAACGATCAAATCTCTCTAAGAACAGCTGAATACATCATTTTGGCACATGTGAAACACAAAGCGAAATAGCTATTCTCCCTCCCTGTCACAGGTCACATTGTCCAATTAGGCATTCTGGCATCTCTCTGGTAACTCCCTCATGTCTCTGGCCAACACTTGTTGGGGGGACCTTGGTTCCCATGGGATGATCTGTTATTATTGTCTGTTCTGACATTCCAAGCTTCTCCCCTTCCCCACCCCATCGTGTGTGGCAAGCTGAGAAACGAAAAGATGGCTGCAGCATAGATTCGTTCTGGGACACCGCAACCCTTATAAATACATGCCAGTTGCCAAGCATCTGAATTTTGATGAAGTGACAATGAAGTTATAAATCACTTTTTTCATTGGGGTTATAATTTTGAATGATCACTAAATGAATGACTGTAAGTCAAGGACTACCTGTAGAAAGTTCTTCTGAGAAATTTCAGCTCAGCCCTTTTCAAGGCAAGAATGTACAACCCTGGGCATTACTTCAATTCCTTTCTTTTCTCCCTCCCATTGAGAAAATTGTGAATGAATGCGTGAAGGCTGAAAACAGGAAGGCAGCCAGATTTTCACGGGGTGGGAGGCTTATTGGGGCCATTTCAGGCAAGAGGCAGGCAGCAAACAGTACCAAAGGGCAGAAGGAGGAACAACAACGAGGACCAAACTCAGGGTTGCATCGAAAAACAAGGCAGGCCCTGCAGGGACAGAGCTGGGCAGGTAAGACCATGCTGAACGGCACCTGTCTTCTTCAGGAAGATGAATATTGAATTGTTTATGGGGTACTGCTGCCACAAGAGGCAGCACAAAAGAGGGTGGAGGTTACCCCAAGAATATTGTCCTAGGAAGAGGTGGAATGAGATGAATTTGCTGCAGTCTTATTTTCAGATATGTGTACCAGTTGAGAGCTTTAAGGTATTTTGGAGAAAGTAAAAGAAAATGCTTGGCGGGTGGGGTGGAACAGATGAGGAAACAGCACTGCGTGTGGTCTTATTCATGCATAGTTATCATAATTGGACTGGGCTTGGCATTGGAGGAACTCTTGTGCTCCATATGAGGTTTGTTATGTGTCTCTTTTGGAAAGAGATGGAAGAGTTTCCACAGGTCAAATCACAGGCAGGAAAAGGCAGATTAGCTGGGAATTCACTGACTAGGTAAACAATTACCTTTGTTTCCCATTTCTCTCCAACCTCAACCCAACCAACCTTGGTTACAAGTTTACTGCAATCTGTTGATGAAAACCGGGTCAACCAGGCCAAATGGAGCCTCATCACAAGTCAAGATGCAATTGCCATACTTACCCTCCTGCCTTCATAAAGTTTTCCCCATATTTTTGTCAGCAATTAAGCAGGAAAAATGGTTGGTGGGTACCATCCCGAACATCTCTATGTTTGTTATTCAAGGCTTCTCTCCAGTTGTCCTAGTAATGAGGAAAATGGGCAGAAACCAATTTTATTATGATACTTTTAGAACAGGGATGTCCAATCTTGGCCATTTTAAGACTTGTGGACTTCAGCTCCTAGAATTCCCCAGCCAGCAAGCTCAATTCTGGGAATTGCAGTTCACAAGTCTTAAAATTGCAGCGGTTGGACACCATTGCTTTAGAATCACCTTTGTTGACATGAAGGCATTCTAATTCTTGCAGGCAGTTAAAGAGATGACTTTAGATCAGAGGTCTCCAAACTTGGCAACTTTAAGAATTCTCCAACTAGCTATGGGAGTTGAAGTCCACAAGTCTTAAAGTTGTCAAGTTTGGGGACCCCTACTTTAGATCTTGCCACAGTCTTATTGACTACTGTTTTTACTTTGACATTATATAATGCACTATTTTTACTCTCGATACTAGTTTGATATTATGGTTTCCTTGTTGCTTCATAGCTTATGTTTATAAGTATAAGCCTACCCTTTCCAGAAAAATTACGACACTCCAATTACGAAAAGGGGGGGGGGAGAAGGAAATCATTGTGCAGGTGCCTTGGCACTGCTCTTTGGAAACAAATATTCATGATGGGACAATTATGTACTAGGAAATATTATTATTATTAGCTGTAAGTATCTAAGTGCTCGATTTAAGCAATAGTATTTAATGTATTCTTGAAGATTCCACTGCTGCTATTCATAGCCAAGAATATTACTAGCCATCTCTGGCACTTGTTTTATTCGCTTTCCCATCAATCTTGTCTCTCTCTGGCAAGCACTCTTAGCTGAAATGCTGTTTTCACTTCACGAGTGAGCAGAATCCAAGCGATCAATGCCCTTGGTATGTACATAGTAGGAAGGCGGTCTCCTCTGCAGTTGTTGTTTGTGTAGCTTTAACCCAGTGGCTGGTTCTGAGTTTAAGGAACCAGCTCTTCATGGGATTGCCTAGAACAGGGGTGTCAAACTCGTGTCGTCATGGCAGTGCCACAGGACGTATCGTGACTTTCTACCCCCTTTGTTAAACCAGGTTTGCACATAGCCAGCGCTCGACACATCCGATCCGCGGGCTGCAAGTTTGACACCCTTGACCTAGAACAGGGGTCCTCAAAGGCAACTTTAAAACTTGTAGACTTCAACTTCCCAAATTTCTTAGCCAGCTGTAAAGCAGTTTACAGAGTGAGCAATCTGGGGCCTCATTTTACCTACGGATGGAAGACTGAGTCAACCTTGAGCCTGTCAGGATTGAACTGCTGGGAGTCAGCAGAGTTAGCTTTCAAGACTGCATTCTAATCACTGCGCCACTACGGCTCTAGTATTTGACGAACTTCTAAGAGAGGAAGGGGTCAACCTATTCTCCAAAGCATCTGAGGGCAAGACAAGAAGTAATGGATGAAAACTTAACAAAGAGAGGTTCGATCTAGAATTAAAAAGAAATTTCCTGACACTTAGACCAATCAATCAGTGGAACGGCTTGCCTTCACAAGTGCTCTAAGACTGCAGGTTTTTAAGAAGAGATTGGAGACCCATCTGGAATGGCATAGGGCAGTGGTGGCTAACCTTTTTGGGCTCCTGTGCCAAAAATTGTGTGCGCGCTGGCGCTCGTGGGCTCACATGCCAACACTCAGAAGGCAATGCACACCCTCTGTTAGGAATATGAGTCACCTAACAGCTATTTGGGTTAGAAATATATAAACCAGGATAAACATTTTAAAACTGTATCTTTAAGAAAATGCAAAACTGTAATTAGGTGTGGTTTCTCAAACGGCCATAAGATGGAGCCAGAAATCTGGTTAGCCTTAGTCTCAGAAGAGAGTATGAGTAAGTCTCTGTTTCCTTCTGTTGGAAAATATTGCCGTTCCTCCATTTCTTCTAATTGACTGATATTATTGGATTTGATGTAAGTCTGATACTGAACTGTTTATGATACTGGAATTTGATATTTGGATTAGCCCTGGATTGAAAAAACTGACTGATCTACCTGTGAATGATTTTGGATTGCTTGTTTGGACTTTGCTTAATGTTTCTGGAAGTAAAAACCTACATTTACTGTACAGTGTATCTGTGTGCTGTATGTGTATTATTCAAACACTGCTCTCAAATATGTCTCCCTGTATGCGCTCATTCTCCTAATGGGGAATTACCTCAACACCCTCCACACGCGTGGAATCCGCCCACCCCCCCTTACCTGCGCTGTGCCTCACAGCTGGTTTTCGGCTGGTTTGAGGCCTTTTTCGGCCTCCCAGAGGCTTGAAAAAAGCCTCTGCAGGACGAATAGGCCCATTTCATCACTTCCAGTATTAACAGGAAGTGACAAAACAGGCCTATTCATCCTGCAGAGGCTTTTTTCAAGCCTCTGGGAGGCCGAAAAAGGCCTCAAACCAGCCGAAAATCAGCTGTGAGGCACACGTATGTGCAGTGAGGTAAGTTTACCTGTGGCTCGCGTGCTGGCACAAATGGCTCTGCGTGCCACAGGTTTGCCATCACGGGCATAGAGTCTTTTGCTTGAGCATCAAGTTGGACTAGAAGACCTTCAAGGTCACTTCCAACTCTGTTGTTCTGTATTCTAACTTGGTTTGGCTTTTCTGTTTGAGACAGTTTTGCTGCTTTCTATATGCCTCCAGTTTTCCTTATCAATTCCCTGCTGTCTGAAAAGCATCTTTATCTTTTCCTTAATCTCTCTCTCTCTCTCCAGTTTGCTTTCATCTCCTCAAGTATTTTATTTGTTTCTCTTTCTTTCCAAACTGGTACAACAAGAATCTAGCACTCAGACCCTTTTCTTTTCTCTTTCAAGTGCCTGTCATACCACACGTCAATTTGTTTATTTATTGTTCTGCTGTAACCAGCTGGTTGGTTTTGTACCCACTTTTTTCCTTTTCAGCTGACCACAGGAATCTCTGAGGAGCAAGACGGTCTCCAAGGGAGAACAGATGTGAATTTGTGGTGGAAAGAAAGTCTGTGTGCTTCAAAGGAGGAGAGCAGGTGGGTGCTTTAGCGGACAAAAGAGAAGGGGCTGGACCCAGAAAGGAAGATAAAATGTTCTTTTTGCCTCGTACGTCTCCGCTCCATTACTTCATTTAGTGTTTTGGAAATTAATTGTGTATTTAGATGAATCTTCCTTGACAGGAAATATTGAACAGGGGCATGCATCTTTCTTTGTGTTGTTAATGTTGATCATTATGCCTTACTACAATGGTGGGATTCAAATATTGTTGCCACCGGTTCGGTGGGAGTGGCTTGGTGGGCGCACTTTGCATGTGTGCACACACTTTGTGTGCATGTATGTGCCAAACGCACACTTTGCGCAGGCACAGAGGCATTCTAACTCGCCTCCTGCAAGCCTACACAACCCCGGTTGCTTTAGCAGCTGCCATGCGGCACTCTTCTGTGCCGCGCAAAGCAGCTGTGCTTCAAATTCAGCAGATAAAAGTGAGTATGGGAGCCCAGGCAGGTGGGTGGGCCCAACAACAGAGGGGCAGAGGGAACCGGTTTGGTCTCTGTTTCTCATCGCTCCTACCAGCTTGCCAGAACCGGGCAGAACCGGTCGAATACTGCTTTACTACTTACTATGTATTCCAAAAGGTAGGGATTTTTTAAAAACTCCAGATAAACAAAATATGATGATGCAAAACCCCAAAGGCCAAATATTTGTTGAACGGCTACAGCTTTATTTACTAAAGAAGTTCAAGGTTGGTTAAATCAATTGTATCTTTGGGCTGTCATGGAGTAACAGATACCCCAAAATTAACTTTTTTAGTTATATAATTGCATTTCCTTTCTCCTTCGTTTGGCAATCGTTACTGGAAAACCAGAACTGGATAATTCTTCTCCACAAAGTATCATAAACTAATCTCACGGTTATTGTAGCCAGAGATCTAGATCTAGTGTATGAGGCATATTTACCAAATATGCAACTGGGGACTCTCAGGTGTGTGTAATCATTTATTGTTTTAACTGTTGTTTTAACTATTGCGAATGTTTATTATTTTAAACTTTAGTATATTTAGAAATACAAGGGAGATGGATTGACTAAAACAGGGGTGTCAAATTCAAGGCCCGCAGACTGGATCCAGCCTGCAGAGAGCTTAGATCTGGCCTGTGGGGCTGCCCTGGAAACAGCGAAGGACCAACCCACAGTGCCACTGCCTGTGAAAATGGAGCTCCATTTTCACAGGTAGAGGGTTGCAGAAGGCCGTTGCAGCCTAAAACGGAGCTCGCGAGGGCTGCGAGTGGGCCTCCCAAGCTCCGTTTTTGCTGGCAGGAGGCTGTTGCAACTGAAAATGGAGCTTGGGAGATATGAGTGATGTCAAGTTGGCCACGCCCACCCTGGCCCCTCGAGGTCAAACCCAACCCTGATGCAGCCCTCGATGAAATCGAATTTGCCATCCCTGGTGTAGAAACATGAAATATAAACAAGCAAACAAATGTCTTCAGGTTTGGCTGATCCACATTGTGGAAAGGACCAGAGGTGGTATTCAGTAGGTTCTGACCAGTTCTGGAGAACCGGTAGCGGAAATTTGGAGTAGTTCGGAGAACCGGCCAATACCGCCTCTGACTGGCCCCTCCTCCAACTATTCTTTGCCTCCCGGATCCCAGCTGATCGATTGGGTTTTCTTTGGTTGCCCTGAACAGGAGAACAGAGCTGGAAATCAGGTTTGCAGTAACCGTCCCCCAGGAGTGGGGAGGAAAAGGAGATTTTACAGTATTCTTCCATTGCCATGCCTACCAAGCCATGCCCACAGAACCGGTAGTAAAAAAATTTAAAACCCACCCACCACTGGACAGAACCTTTTGAGTTAAACTTGATTTCTGATGACTTCATTTGCACATCTGTGTAGTTTTTCCAGCAAAAATACTGAAGGCCTCCACATTTTCTTCTTTGGAGATAGCTTTCCTATTTCCAAGGCTAGCCAATAGCCTTACTATTCCTGGAAGAATTCCCTAACCAGCTGCAACCCAGGTACTGTCATATGCTGTACCCCATTGACTAGTGACTAAAGATGATGGGCTAGATTTTACAGCGGGTGTGTCAGCTATGGAATCATGATTCATTGCTGCCACCTAGCTGGAGAAAGTGGGAGGGGGGTGATGTTAATTGAGTAGTTCTCAGTAGACAAAATATAATTCTTTTGATAGTTCAAGGTTAAAGCGTGTGGCACAGAAAGAATTGGAACTTACTTTGGGATTGGTTCATGTGATGTGATGATGAGTAAAAAGGGGATGGTTTGTAGGTTGGGATAATGTGGGAAGTCCGGAGAAACTTTCAGTTTCGGAATTCCACAAAATGTGCCAGGTGCTATTCTAATAAAAGTACTTTGAGATTATGTTCGTCTTGGACTTACTGACAGGAATGGATTTTCCCTGGAACGCTGACAAGGTGGGTTTGTTTTCATTTTGGCCTCTTTCTCTTTTTCAACAGATCAGAGCCAAGGTGTAAATTCTGATTCTGGGTCATATTCGTTCCAATTACTGCCATGCCTATTGTCCTCCCTGCATTCCTGGGACTTTGTTTTTGCCAACTGATTTCTGGTGACGTCTCTGAAAATGACACCGTGGTGGTCACCAGTTCTGGATCCATTAAAGGCATGAGAGTCCTAACTCGATCTGGTGCCGTAGATGCCTATCTAGGAATTCCATATGCTGAGCCTCCGGTGGGAAAATTGCGCTTCCAGAAACCTGTCCCACATCAACCATGGAGCCATGTCTTGGAGGCTACCCGTTTTGGGAAACCTTGTCACCAATGGACCTCTTATAGTTATCCTTCAAGAATATGGGTTGCCAATAAGCCTCATTCCGAAGACTGTCTTTTCCTCAATATTTGGGTGCCCCACCCACAGCCCTCTGTGTCAGTCCCTATCCTTGTTTGGATCCATGGTGGAGGATTTAATATGGGTGCAGGATCTTTGGACTTATACAATGGGTCAACATTAGCTGCTACCGAAAATGTCATCGTGGCATCTATGAACTATCGGCTGGGGATCTGGGGCTTTCTCTTCTTCCCACCGGAAGCCCCAGGGAACATGGGCTTATGGGACCAATACCTGGCTCTGAAATGGTTGAAAGAAAATGCAGCAATCTTTGGTGGAGATGCAGATAAGTTGACTCTCATTGGCCACAGTGCTGGAGCAGCCTCTGTGGGTTTCCACCTGCTCTCTCCTATAAGTCAACCCCTTTTTGACCGAGCGGTGCTCCAGAGTGGAGCTCCCAATGGTCCCTGGGCTTCGATACCACCTGAAAAGATCCAGGAACGTACCATTCATTTAATTCATCAGTTGAACTGCAGAAAACGGAATGATAGTGCCACAATGAGGTGCCTCCAAAATAAAGAGGCTGATGTGTTTGTGAATTTCAGATTTTTTCTCTTTCCCACCTATGATGGGCATTTCCTTCCAGAAGATCCAAAGAGACTTCTACAGAAAGGGGACATTCCAGCAAAGTCACTACTTATAGGTATTACAAGGGAGGATGGCACAGTCTTTATACCTCGAGTTCTGAACAAGGTAGACGATGACAGAAACAGGACATGGGAGGAGGCCTTGTCAAATATAGACATCATATTACAAAGACAGTTTGGAGAAGACATTGCCAAGGCTATAGCACTTAAGTACAGTGAAGTAAACCAAAGAGGGCCAAATCTGAACCGTCAGATCTTGGCTCATTTTAGCAGAGATCACAATTTTCTGTGCCCGCTCATTGAAGTTGCTGCAAGAATGGTAGCAGCGAACAGCTCTGTGTATGTTTACTCCTTCAATCACCAAATTTCAACTTCCATCTGGCAAGAATGGATGGGTGCAGCTCATGGAGTGGAGGTCCCTTTCGTCTTTGGAACCCTCTCATCACTTCCAGGACTCAATCAATCAGATGCAGAAGCTGACAGGGTACTAAGTCAACGGATGATGCACTACTGGGCCCAGTTTGCCAGAAGTGGGTAAGGTACACTTGTGCGATGTTGTTAGTGATTTGGGACAAACCCCCAAGCAGAGTGTGCAGCAGCAGTCAAGCCAGGCAGCCAAATGAGAGAGGCTGGGCCCAAGAGTATACACACACTGGAGACAAACACTGTTTGTTGTTTTAAATAGTTGTTTAATCCATTCAGAGTTTAAGCATTGTCAATCAGTCCATATGTCATTCACATATATATCCATCCAGTAACTTAGTCCATTTACTAGTCAGTACAATGTCCTTATCTGCTTGTTGAGATATCTTCTCCTCCCGATACCTTTCTCTTGAAGACAACGCTGAGTATTCACAGGATATCAGCTCACCAAGGAAATAGTCCTTTTGTTCAGCAGAAAACGGTATCCAGCACAGTAGCCAGCAAACAGTAACAAGCAGATGTCTCAAACAGGAGTAAGCAGCAGGCAGGCAGAGAGCAGAGAGATGTTACGTTTCTCTTACTGCCTTTTTATTGCAGGTTGTAACCGCACCCTTAATTATCCAATTACATTGCAGTTTGGTGCTTAAAGCTACAAACACTTAAACCTTGGTTTATATATTTATTCACCCAAACCTAGTTGGTGTATCAATATACCCAACATTCTTCCCTTTTGGGTGATATAAATATATAATACCTTTACAATCTAAACCCATACTTTTCACAACTCTCTTGGTGCTTAATGGCACCTTGGGCTTTAGTAAAATTATCAGCTATATTGTCCTCCGACATGCAGTACTCCAGCTGTATCATTTTACTCTTTACAGATTGTCTAACGTTTAGGTACCTTAAATCTGTATGCTTGCTCCTAGTTTTTACTGCAATATTTGTGGCCATTTGAATTGCTGCCTGATTATCTTCATGTACAATTATAGGATAATTTACAGTTATACCCATATCATTCATCATTTGTTTATACATAATTAATTCAGTACATAATAGCGATAAACAGGAGAATTCTGCCTCCATAGTAGACAAACTTATATGCTGTTGTTTTATTGACTTCCAACCTATAAATGTCTTACCCAGTATTATGGCTGTTCCTGAAGTCGACTTTCTTGTGTCTCTTTCTGATGCAAAACTAGCATCTGCATAAGCACTCAGTATTAGATCACCTTTTGGTTCTAGATACAGTGCATGGTGTAATGTTCCTTTAAGATATCTTAAAATCCTCTTCAATGCTATCCAATGACATTGAAGTGGATCATTATTATGTCGTGCCAGTTGATTAATACCATAAGCTATATCTGGCCTTGACCAATTGCTAATGTATGATAAGCTACCAATCAAAGATTGATATATTACCTTATCAAACTTGGGACTTTGAGCATCCATTTTGCAAATATCCTGACTCATTGGAGTCTTTGCAGTCTTACAAAGTTCCATCTTATAATCTATTAGCAATTTAGATATCTTATCCTCCTGAGATATCTTAAAACCTTTCTGTGTTTTCAGTATATTCAAACCTAGATATTTCTTTATCTCCCCTAATTGCTTGATTTTTATTTTCTTAGCTAATGATGCTATGATTTTATTGGCTTCATCATTAGTTTCTGTAATCAAAGCAATATCATCCGTGAATAATAATAATAATGATATTTTCCCATTTGTCTCCCTTTTAAATAGACATGGATCGGCTAAACCAGCTTTAAACCCTATATTGTTTAGCTCCTTCACAATATACTGGTTCCATTCATAGCCAGATTGTTTAAGACCATAGAGGCTCTTCTTTAACAACCAACAATCATTATTATCTTCACCTTTAAATCCAATAGGTTTTTTCATATATACAGTATGTCTTAGTGGAGCATGCAAGTAAGCAGTTACTACATCCAGATGGTTAACTATATATTTCTTGCTTGCTGCCCACACTAAAGCTGCCCTTAATGTTGCTGCTTTAAGGCTAGGTGCAAATACCTCATCATAGTCATTGGCACTTTGTCTAAAACCTTGGGCTACTAATCTTGCCTTATGGATTATATTTCCATCCTTATCAGTTTTTATCTTAAAAATCCATTTGCAGCCAATGGGTTTTATATTAACAGGTAATCTCGCATTTTCATATACTTTCATATCCTTTAAGGATCTCAATTCCTTATTCATTGCTGCATACCAACTTTCCTTATCTTTAGTAGGATACCTTTTTATTTCATCCACAGTATATGGAACCTTATTTACCTGGCACACTGTGTTAGCCTGGTATCTATCAGGCGGTCTAGATATTCGTGTAGTTCTTCTGGGAATTACAGGGCTTGTATGAGGACTTTGTTGAACTACTACCTGTTCATGTTCCTCAGCTTGCTCAGCTATTGGTACTATTTCTTCCTTTATGGGCTCTATCTCTGCCTGTATTTCTCTCTTTACTTTATTCTTAAAGTTACAGGGATAATTAATGGGATTTCTATAGGATTCAATAATTACTTCTTTATTGTTATCCTGTTCTAACTTATCCCATCCTACGTGCTCTAGAAATTGGGCATTGGCACTACATAACACCTTAGATGTGCCTTTCTCCCAAAATCTATATGCCCTATGGTTTGCTTGGTAACCAACGAAGAATAATTGTTTAGCTCTGTGTTGCCCTTTATGCCTGAGTTGTGTAGGGATATGCACCCATGCTGGTGCACCAAATGTGTGCAGGTAACTCAGATCGGGCTTCCTGCCATGCCACATGGTGAATGGTATTTCACCAGTAGTTGTGTTAACAACATTGTTCAATATGTTATTAGCACACATTGTGGCCTCCCCCCACAAAGAATCAGGTAATCCAGAATCAGTTAACATTGTTCTAACCATTGCCTGTAGTGTTTGGCCTCTTCTCTCAATAAATGCGTTGTGTTGTGGTCTGTATGGTGCAGATTTCTTGTGCTCTATTCCAGCTACCTTTAATCTATTCTGGAATTTGCTGTTAACAAATTCCGTACCATTATCTGTCACCAGGGTTTTCAGTTGCCGTTTAGTCTTTCTTTCTGCAAACTTTAACCAGTTGAAGAAATGTTGATATGTTTCAGTTTTGCTTTTCATTAGGTAGCAAAACCCATATCTAGAGTAATGGTCCATAATGCTCAGTATATATCGAGCACCCCCATACTGGGTTTCTTTGGACCTATAATGTCTGCAAATACTACTTCTAAAGGTTCTTTAGTTTTGAAACCATTTAGCCTATTTGCAGGCAATATTTTACTCTTATCTTCACAGCAGACATTACAATGCAAATATTTATCACAAGGTTTTAACCTTATGCCATCAGATAACTCTACTGTACGTTTTAGCATTTTAAAATTTACATGCCCCAAACGCCTATGCAATAAATGGATACATTCATTATGAGGCTTTATATTGTTAAATACAGTCTGTGCCTCCCTTTTCTTACTATCATGTAATACATACAATGTTCCATTTAAAGCTGCAGTTACCTTTTTGTTATCTTTTTCAATTATGCAATTATTATCCTTAAATGTAATTACATAACCTAGTTTGTCTAATACCCTTACAGAGAGCAAGTTCATCTTTAACTGTGGTACATACAACATTTTTATATCCTGGTTTAAGCATGGACAGTATGCAATACCTTCTCCCTTGGCCTTGAGGTTCCAACCATTGGCAAGTGATATATGTTGAGAGCTTGTAGACATTTTTATAAATTTTGTCTTATCTCTCATGATGCAGTGGGATGCACCACTGTCCACCACCCATAAATCATTCTTCACATCACAGTTGCTAAACATGGCTAGTTCAAAGGATTTCTTTGGCTTTTTTACATTCTGGCTTTTTCCTTTTCTGCAGAATCTTGCCAAATGTCCTCTGCCTCCACAATTAAAACACTTTTTAATTGTGTATGCCGTCGAAGATAAATTCTCTTCTTCCGGGTGCTTTAATTTACTTAGTTGGTTTCTTTCAAGCTTTGAAGATAATTTCTCTTCTTTATTAGGTTTATCTTCTCTCAGCTGGTCACGTTCACACCTTCTTCTGGCTTCTTCTAATAGCCTGTCGGTAATCTCGGTTACTGATAAACTGTCTTTTGGCAATACTTCTAAAGCCGTCACATAATCATCATAGGTTCGATCCAATGAAGACAGTATGATGTATACTTGTTGCAACTCATTAAATATAAGCTCTTTTTCTTGTAATTCCTGAAAAATGCTTTTCATACAATTTAAATGAGTTAACATGTCTCCATTCTTCTGAAGATGTGTTCTAAATAGTTTGCGTGTAAGATATATATGAGCTCCTACACTGTCCCGAACATAAATCTTCCTGAGGTTCTCCCAGCAGTTTGCAGCATTTTCCTCTCCACGGATATGGATGAGTTGCTGGTCAGAGAGAGTCAGTCCTATGATGCATAAAGCCTGCTCATTCTTTCGTTTATAGTCTTGTATCTTTTTGTCATCCTCTTCAACATTAGGATCTAAGTTAGTCACATCTGGTGGGTTTGTTATTATGTCCCACAAACCTTCTCTTCGTAGAAGTAAACTACATTTCATTGACCATGAAACATAGTTTGTTCCATCTAGTCTGGATATCATGGACAGATTTGGCAAATTTACTTGTGCCATTGCTCTTGAGATATATAACTATTTAACAATTAATGAAAAACAGTTTGTTTTTACAGTAATGTGCAACTCACACCAACTCTCACTGCTATATCCTGGTTAGTTAGACTGTGCGCACTGGGCCCATAACCAATGTTAGTGATTTGGGACAAACCCCCAAGCAGAGTGTGCAGCAGCAGTCAAGCCAGGCAGCCAAATGAGAGAGGCTGGGCCCAAGAGTATACACACACTGGAGACAAACACTGTTTGTTGTTTTAAATAGTTGTTTAATCCATTCAGAGTTTAAGCATTGTCAATCAGTCCATATGTCATTCACATATATATCCATCCAGTAACTTAGTCCATTTACTAGTCAGTACAATGTCCTTATCTGCTTGTTGAGATATCTTCTCCTCCCGATACCTTTCTCTTGAAGACAACGCTGAGTATTCACAGGATATCAGCTCACCAAGGAAATAGTCCTTTTGTTCAGCAGAAAACGGTATCCAGCACAGTAGCCAGCAAACAGTAACAAGCAGATGTCTCAAACAGGAGTAAGCAGCAGGCAGGCAGAGAGCAGAGAGATGTTACATTTCTCTTACTGCCTTTTTATTGCAGGTTGTAACCGCACCCTTAATTATCCAATTACATTGCAGTTTGGTGCTTAAAGCTACAAACACTTAAACCTTGGTTTATATATTTATTCACCCAAACCTAGTTGGTGTATCAATATACCCAACAGATGTGCTTAAGCAAGCACTGGGGAATTTCTCCCATGAATCTGGGGTTCCGGTATTTGTATTAGATAGGGCAGGACAAGAAGCAATAGATGGAATCTAATCAAGGAGAGAAGCAACCGAGAACTAAGAAGAAATTTCCTCAGAGGGGAGACAATTAATTAGTGGAACAACTTACTTCTAGAAGTTGTGAATGCGCCAACACTGTAGATTTTAAGGAGATTGGACAACCATTTGTCTGAAATGGTATAAGGTTTCTTGCTTGAGCAGAGGATTGGACTAGAACAGTGGTCACCAACTGTTGGGCCGCGGCCCACTGGTGGGCCATGAGAAAATTTTGGTGGGCTGCAGAGAAATCTCACCCCCAGAGCATTCCCTCAAGCAATTAATCCAGGCTGCACAGAAACACAAGGCTCATGGGAACCCTCCCCACCCACTCACTCCTTACCCAGTAAAATTGCCTACTAAGTTGCTATTTTTCCTTTATTTTTTCTTCTGACCAACATCTGTTCTGCTGTGCCTGGAGATTTAGATTAGCTAGAAAGCAGGAAATGGTTGGATTTCTTGCTTTCTAGCTAGTCTTTAGATCTTCGGCTGTGCTTTTAAGCACAGCCGAACCTGCCTTAGGACTGAAGATTCTATTATTCAGTGCAGACTCACAGAAAGCAAATTGAAAGACTGAGCTAGCTGATGGCAGATAGATAGATCTCTGAATGATTTTGTGAGCAAGTCAATCTGCCTGCCTGCTTTGCCTGATTTTGGGTAAAAGTTGCTCTTTTTTATAAAAAATTCAATATTTACATACATGGTGTGTTGTGAGATAATTTTGTGAGTTTGCTTGCAAGCAAATTTTATGTGACAGACTGAGATAGCCGATGGCAGATAGATAGATCACTGAATGATTCTGTGAGCAACTCAATCTGCCTGCCTGCTTTGCCTGATTTTGGGTAAAAGTTGCTCTTTTTTAATAAAAAAATTCAATATTTATATAAATATTTATAATATTTACATACAAGCCATGCCCAGCCAGTCACATGACCACCAAGCCACACCCACAATTTAAGCCATACCCACAGAACTGGTTAGTGGTCCCTGGGATTTAAAATTATGAGTTGGTGGTCCCTGAGGCCCAAAAGGTTGGCGACCCCTGGACTAGAAGACCTCCAAGGTCCCTTCCAACTCAGTTATTCTGATGCTGAAATGACAGACAGATTAACCAAAATCAATTTTGGCTCACATCAACTTCTATTCCTGAAGGAATGAATAGTATATGTTGTATGTTTTCCTAGGTACTGTGGTCTGCCTTGTGACTGATTTCCACTGCTGAAAACAATTGATTTAGAAATAAAATTAATATCACTTGAAAGTGCTCATCAGGAGGGAATGTGAAGTTGACATGTCAGTCATTGTATCCTTAATCTTGTAGTTCAAGTTGACTGTTGTCTATAATCTGATCATTTTATTTCCTTGACAGGAATCCCTCCAAATTCACACCCGGTGAAGTTCAATGGCCACGTTACAATGCTACTGAACAAAACATCTACCACATCAGCACTGAGGCACCTCAAATCATGCAGTTTTTGCCACCTGAACAGTGCAGTTTTCTGGAAACCCATGTTTATAATACAACAGGAATTGGTGAGTTACTACTCCATTCCTTTATGTCAACCGGGGTGGGATTCTACCGGTTCGGACTGGTTCTATAGAACCAGCTGTTATGATTCTGTGCAGTTTGGAGAACTGGCAAATCGTGCCCCTGGCTGGCTCCGTCCCCCTCTGTCCAGTCAGTCCTTATTACGCATGCACGACATCACTGACTGCATTCTCCCTTGCCCAATCACTCCTTAAGGTATTTCTTTTTTCCCTCCCTCCTGATGATCAGCTGTTCCGATGATCAGCTGTGCCAAGATCCCTCTCACTGTCTTACTGCTTTGCCCAGGAGGCTTCTCTGAAGCCCAGGAGGCAAAAAGACCCCACCAGGCTCCATTTTTTTGCCTTCTTGGGCCCTAGGGAAGTTCCTGGGAGCAAAAACACTACCCCCAGGAGGCTTCCTGAGGGAAACACTCCCCAGGAGGCTTCCTGAGGGAAACACTACCCCCAGGAGGCTTCCTGAGGGAAACACTACCCTCAGGAGGCTTCCCTGAGGGAAACACTCCCAGGAGGCTTCCCTGAGGGAAACACTACCCTCAGGAGGCTTCCCTGAGAGAAACACTACCCTCAGGAGGCTTCCTGAGGGAAACACTCCCCTAGGAGGCTTCCTGAGGAAACACTACCCCCAGGAGGCTTCCCTGAGGGAAACACTCCCCCAGGAGGCTTCCCTGAGGGAAACACTACCCCCAGGAGGCTTCCCTGAGGGAAACACTCCCCCAGAAGGCTTCCTGAGGCCCAGAAGGCAAAAAAATAATAATGGGGGGTTGCTGCAAAAAAAGCCATGCCCACCCAGTCACATGGCCATGCCCACCTAGCCATGCCCACAGAACAGGTTGTTAAAAAATTTGAATCCCACCCCTGATGTCAACTCAAATCACTTCACATCACCCATTTTTCCTTCCTAACATATGTAGTTGCCAAAGATGCATTTGATCCCAATTGGCCCCCAGAACTGGCCATTCTAGTATAGAGGATGTTTTGGTATGTGTCGCTAGCCTTGTGCTACTGAATGGTTTAAATCCAAATAGTTTGGATTAGGTCTTTATTCAAGTTTGATTTAAACTCTGAGTGGCTTGAAAATGCACAAGGCAGTTGTATCACTTTAAGGATTTTATTTTATATATATATTTTTTATTAAAAAAAAAAATCCTGCCTTTATTATTTTTTACAAATAACTCAAGGCAGCAAACCTATCTCATACAGGTAAACCTCAAGTTACAACAGTTCACTTAGTGACTGTAAATGCCTCCTAGTGTTTATGACCAAGTCCTGAAATTATGAATGTTGTAGCACCATGGCAGTTGTTCGCCCTTACGAACAACCACAGATGCACTGCAACATTCATCCTATTTCCCCCACCTCCCATTCCCCATAACTGCTTTTCCCCTTCAATCCTGCTTCACCAAACTCACTTACTTGCAAAGATCTGTCTCCTCTCTGCCGTGGTTTCTTTGCCTTTGAGGGAGAGGAGAGCGGGAAGATTTTGTTCCCTCCATCCAGTCAGCTTGCAAGTGCTTTTCGCGCCAAGAATGAAATGTTCTAGGGTCCATGATCTTTTGTAGGGGAAGGGGACGGGGGAAGCATGAGGTATCTCAATGGGTCGGGGAGGCCTTGGGAGCCTATTCCATCACTAGACAACACCCCACGGCCTTCCCCTGAGATACCTTGTGCACTTAAAGACCCGCATATTTTATAAGCGAGTGCATGGGTGAAAGCAGGGAGTTCCAGTTACCTGATTCACTCCTATGAATCCTCGAGTTATGAATGTAAAGGGTCCATTACATTCGTAACTCAAGGATTACTTGTACTCCTTCCTCCTCCTATTTTCCCCGCAACAACCTTGTGAGGTGAGTTGGTCTGAGAGAGAATGACTGGCCCAAAGCTACCCAGCTGACTTTCATGGCTATGGTGGGACTAGAACTCACAGTCTCCAGGTTTCACTGCTAGTTTTATGCCACTGAATGGTATAAATCTGAACATTTTTAATTATGATTTGATTAAACTGTGGATAGCTTGAAAATGGACAAGGCAGTTGTGCTATTTTAAGTAGGGTGATATTATGCTGAAGGTTCAGCAAAGTATGTATACAAGGAAACTTCACTGAATTCTGGTGTTTTTGTATTGTGACTATTGTACATACATTGTGGAATCACCGACAGTTACACAGTAGTAGCTGTAATAGTTTCTTTTCTTTTTCCCTTTTCCAGGTGCAGCCTAAAGAGATCAGACCAAACCAAATACAGCCACTGATCAGAATTTAATAAAAGGAAATCTCAGGCAACTCTACTGTGAACTGTGTACTGGAAAATAAAGCAAAATATATATATGGAGAACAACTGAAAGTGGATGTGAATGAAAAGGATTTGCTTAAAAATCATATTCAAATAAAAGGGTGATGGAAACTTCAGGTGCATGGTTTTGTGGAAGTATACAAATAGTCCTCAACTTACAACCACAATTGAGCCCCAAATCTCTGTTGTTAAGCAAGACTGTTGTTAAGTGAGTTTTGCTCCATTTTACAACTCTTCTTGCCACAGTTGTTAAGTCAGCCGTACAGTTTGTCAGCCAACTTGGTCAGTTAGAAAAGAAAGACTCTTGAATCCATTGTTAATGAAAATATACTTTACTAAAGCCAAGTGGTTACCAAATTGCAAAGCCGGATCTGAAGTTTCGTGCGCAAGCTAGTGAACATTTCCTTTCTCTCCATTTTTCCCCTGGCTATCCCAAAGTGTCCAATTACATTCAAATGAATTGTTTTGCTAACAGTCCCTGGCTTGGTGGCCTGGATGGTTTCACGTTCCATTCCACGACCTTGGAATGCCCAGCAGCTCCCATGGGACGGGACAAAGAGTAGTTTTGAGTCCCCTCATCCCTTTACTTGCCTGCAGCTCTCTTCCCCCAGATTGGCATCTGGGGAAACAGGGCTGGTGCAGCAGAATGACACTCCTGAGTCAGTTGTTAAGTTAGTTACTAACACGGTTGTTAAGTGAATCTGTCTTCTCCACTGACTTTGCTTATCAGAAGGTCACAAAAGTGAAACACATGACCCCCGGGACATTGCAACTGTCATAACTATGAGCCAATTACCAAGCATCTGAATTTTGATAATGTGACCATGGGGATGCCGCAATATTCATAAAGTGTGAAAAATGGTCATAAGTCACTTTCTTCAGTGCAGTTGTAACTTTTAATGGTCATTAAATGAATGGATGTAAATCAAGGACAACCTGTAGTCTTAACTTCACTGACTGACAACTTCCTTCTGTCTGTTTGTTTTTATGTAAGTGGCTCCTCAAAGACTCCTGGGTAATGAATGAAGGCAAAAATACGAGTCCCAGGATAATGTTGGATCCTGTAATTCCTGTGTAAGCCATTAACCTTAATTATGAGCCTTTATGGCTATCCAAAGTAATAAAATCCAATAACACAACATACCAGGGGTGGGCTGCTGGGGGTTCGCAGGGGTACAGGAGAACCCCTAGCTAATATTCGGTGCAGTTTGGAGAACCCCCAAATCCTGGCTGGCCCTACCCACCCCACTCCTCCTCTCCCAGGAGTCCCCACTTGGCCCGTTTTGGATGCAGGTAAGTGCAAGGCACGTGTGGAGGCTCATGGAGGTGAAAAACGGGCCTCCCGGAAGTTTGGGAAGGCTGGAAATGGGCCTGTTTCCAGCTTCCAGAGAGCCTCCGGAGCCCAATAAGCCCATTTTCGCCCTCCTGGAGGCCCGAGGAAACCTTCTGGAGCCTGGGGAGGAAACAAACAATTCCCCCACCATGGTGCAAGAGGCCTACTAGGTCACGCCCACCATGGACATGCCCACCCAGCAATCAGGAAGAGAACCCATTGCTAAAATTTTTGAAGCCCATCCCTGAACATAACACAGCATAACATAACATAACATAACATAACATAACATAACATAACATAACATAACATAACATAACATAACATAACATAACATAACATTTTTTTCTCAAAGTTTGTCCTATTGTACTTTACTAATTTATTTGATTCTTTTTGTTAATTTTTATTGTTTTTTATTTTTATTTTTTGTTTTAAATATGGTTTTACATTGTGTAAGCCACCTTGATTCGCCATGGGCAAATAGGCGGCAATATTAAATAAATGGATAGATAGATAGATAGATAGATAGATAGATAGATAGATAGATAGATAGATAGATAGATAAATGGTTCAACATATTAATGAAGAAATTACTAGCAGAAATTTTGCCAGATGGTCCTTATACAAAACTCAAAAGTGCACAGAATTATATAGTTGGAAAGGGCCTCAGAAGCAGCTACGTATTCCATTGGCTTACAGTTCTTACCATCAAGAAACTCCTTCCAATATCTAACTTGAATCTCCTTCTCTATTCCTTCAACCTATTGGTTGGAGGCCTGTTCTCCTGAGCTTCAGAGTACAAGTCTAGTAACAACATTTTAGATACTTAAAGACTGCTATCCTTCAGTGTTCTCTTCTGCAGGCTAAACATACCCAATTTGCTTTGCCATCCATCAGGTAGTAGCCCCCTGTGAACTATCTATGGTTTGTAAATTTGTCAAAGTCCTTTTTAGATCACTGTGGACTTCAACTTAAAAGCTGGCTGAGGAATTCTGGGAATTGAAGTCCACAGGTCTTAAAGTTGCCAAGGTTGGAGACCCCTGTTTTAGATGGCATTGAGGTGTCAGAACAGGACATAGTATTCCATACAGGGTCCAACCAAGGCCGAGTAGAAAGGGACAATTACTTCTTGAGATCTGGACTTACGCTGCTCTTAATATGTCCCAAAGTAACATTTGCATCACTCTTTGTTCTCTTCACCCACCTACTCAGAAGAGACACTATGTTGACTAATGACGTTAAAAACTCTTCCTCCGGATTTCAGTTGTGTGGGCTAGTTTTGGTTACTCAATAATGCAGAAAATGCCCATTCTAGGCCTTTCTTCATCAGCAATTTTAAGTATCATTTTGACTTCTGAAAAAAACATTTCAGGATCGAAATCATAAATGATATATATCAATGATGTTCAAACAGGCAATTATTTATTGTCAGAAACTTAGCAAAGTGGGAATGAACCCCAAACAGTTTGACAGCCTTTTTTCATTTATATCCCATCTTTATTATTTTTATGAACAATTCAAGGTGGTAAACAGAACTCCTTCCTCCTCCTATTTTCCCCACAACTATTATCCTGTGAGGTGAGCTGGCCTGAGAGGGAGAGGGAGAGGGAGAGAGAGAGAGAGAGAGAGAGAGAGATTGGCCCAAAATCACCCAGCTGCTTTCATGGCCAAGGCTACATACAACTCACAGTATCCTGTTTCATTTTAGATGAATGGTTGTTTAATCTCTTCTTAAAAACTTACAATGTTAGAGCATTGGCAAGATCTGGAGGCATTGTTCTGTTAGGAAGTTTCTCCTTAATTCCAGTTTGTTTCTCTCCTTGCTTAGTTTCTATCCATTTTTTCTTGTTCTGCCGTTAGGTGCTTTGGAGAATAGGTTGACTCATTCTTCTTTGTGGCAATCTCTCAGATATTTGAAACACTGTTATTGTGTCACTCTTGATCCTTCTTTTCTATAGATTACCCAAGTCCTGCAACCATTCTTGATCCAGTAAGATCATTCCGGGTTTCAGAGATTTGGCGATGTCTTCTCTCTCTCTCTCTTTTGCAATATTGGTTGAGGAAAGAACAATTAAAGCCAGTGGATTCCCCTCAATGTCTGAGTGATTGCCCAAAATTTGAGAAGCATGAAAGGGATCTCAGAGTCATGTTACATTAAGGTTTGGGAATGCTTTGAAAACCAGGATCCCTAGTGATAGCAAAAGCTAAATTCTCTTCAAGACTTTACTTATTGATGGAGGTGGCAACAGTAATTGTTTTAATTAAAGAGAAACATTTTGCATATATATATATATATATATATATATATATATATATATATATATATATATATATTCTTAAGTTTTCACGGGTACTTACATGTATGGCATTCAGCTTTGTTCGGGTATTTTCCCACGCCATGGCAGTTGTGCTTTTAAAGTTGTAGCAACGTTTCGGCAGAATCTCATCTGCCATCATCAGAAGCCTGATGATGGCAGATGAGATTCTGCCAAACATTGCTACAACTTTAAAAGCACAACTGCCATGGCGTGGGAAAATACCCGAACAAAGCTGAATGCCATACACACACACACACACACACACACACACACACACACACACATATATCCCTTGATTTTAAATTTTAATGACCAGATTAACTTTGTAGCTATAGAGATGGCTCGGATGTACTAGAAATGTAAAACATAAGGTTAAGGTTGAAATGGTGTTTTGTATTCTGTTGCACTGAAAAAAAGTCATTGCTCTTTTTTTTTCTTTTTTTACCTTGCACCCATTTTCCCTTTTTTTCTGACCTTTATTTTCATTTGTACTTTATATTACAATAAATTCTATTTTTTTTTTAAAAAAAAGTCTTTGCTTATTGATAGGCCCTTTAAAAAGAGCACTTCCTTTATGTTAGTTGTGCCTCTTCTTACAGTTCTTAGTACAAAACAGACTCAGAGCCCGAGGAATTCCGTTTCATTTAGATCCTAACGGTCTTGATAAGCTACCCAGGAGGAGGACCAAGAGCTAAATTCCTCCTCCAGCTTTTTGTTTGGTAAGCAGGTTGTCTTCTTGAAGCCAAATGCTCCGGGGCATCTTAGAAGTTGGTCAGTATGCAGAGAGTCCTTTATCTCACAATTTGCATTTGCCTCTGCTTTGCACTCGTAGGTAAGTCCTGGTAAACTACAATTATATGCCTTCAAAAGACTTTCTTTATTCCTGACAGGTCCATGTAAGTTTCTTGGCGGGATTTTTGAGAGTAGTTCATTGTTGGCTTTCCTGGATATGAGAGAGGGTGACTATCTCAGGATCAACCATTTCACAGTCACTGTTTCCTAGGCAGCATCTCTTCCTCCTCCTTCCCCAAGGTCGTTCACACATTCCACCGTGTGGAAAAAAACAAAGGTACAAGCACAGATTAGACGACACAAAGCTCAAAAACAGTAACTGGGAGAAGGACCTTGATCGATCACTTAAACACGAGCTGGCAGTGTGTGGCAGCAGCCCCAAAAGCTAATAGAATCCTGGGTAGTATAAACAGGATCAAAATCACACAAAGTATTAGTACCACTTTATAAAGACTTAGTAAGGCCACACCTGGAATACTGCATCCAGTTTTGGTTACCACATTACAAAAAAGATGTTGAGACTTTGGAAAAAGTGCAAAGAAGAACAACTAAGACGTTTCAAGGCCTGGGGACTAAAACATATGAAGAACGGTTGCAGGATTTGGGATATGGTGAGTCTGGAGAAAAGGAGTAGAGGGGGGCATGATTTGAGGGACCAGTATTTGGGGGACTGCCACAAGAGCAGTTGAAGAGGGGGGTCAACATATTTCCCTTTCTTTATTTTTTTTTCCCCTGTCAATCCTTTTTATTAGTTTATAATATTAAAAAAATACAAAAGCAAATAATAGGAAAATAGGGGAGGGAAAAGGGAAGAGAAAAGTGTAGAGAAGAAGAAGGGAAAAAGAAAGAAAAGGCATTGACCTCCGATTCCCTTTGATGCAGGAGAATAAGAAGTAACATCGAATCTCAATGTTTTACTTTTACATAATAGCATAAACTAGCCATTTCTATAACAACAGGTCTATCTAATCAGTAAAACCCAAACAAAGTTTCCTTTTATCCACCTCAAACACAAAGTCCAGAAGTGATTTCCGAGTAGAAACAAAAGTACCTGAAAGCAGTCAATCTAGCCATCTCTGCTAACACCATCAGCTTTTTCAACCATTCATCCAATGTGGGGATTGAAGCGTCCTTCCATTTTTGTGAATAAAATAATCTTGCTTATTCTCCAAAACACCAGAGGGCAGGACAAGAAACAATAGATGGAAATTAATTAAGGAGAGAAGCAACCTGGAATTAAGTAGACACTTCCTAACAATGAGAACAATTAACCAGTAGAACAGCTTTCCTCCAAAAATTGTGGGTACTTCATCACTGGAAGTTGTATAGGGTATAGGATAGGCAGGGTCTCTTGATTGAGCAGGTAGCTGGACTAGATTCTGGAAGACTTCTAAGTCTCTAAGTCTCTTCAAGCTCTATCTTGAATTGAAAGTCCACACACACACACACACACATACATATGTGTATGATGTATGATGTACATATATGTATATGTAAATACTATTTTAATGCAAACAATCCATCTTCCATTAAACAGTGTGCCATCTGGGTACAATTGTCTTGTGCAATAACAGTTAATATTTACAGCCATATTCATTATTTGTCTACTCTTAACTTAATACTGATATATATAACATATCTAATACTGTAATGATACTGTAACAACAACAAAAACAAAACCCTAATCTTAACCTATTTAATTCTATCGATACATTTTCTATATTTCACTAATCTGCTTTTATTTCTAACTTTCATATTTATTCTCTAGCCGTTGGTAGAATAGTTCCCATATTTAATATAATGTTCAGTTTGTTCCCTCTCTTTAATTGCAAGTGTTAGCCTATTCATTTCTGCACATTCTAATATTTTCCTAATCATATTCTCATCCGTAGGAATCTCTTCACTTTTCCAGTTTTGTGCAAATACAATCAGTTAATGCATGAATAATCAGATACACATTTTCTTTATTATAAGTTTCTGGTAAAATCTCCAGCAAAAATATTTGGGTTTCAAATCAATGTGCTGCTGTATCATCTTCTCCAACCACATATGTATTTTTGTCCAATATTTTTTGGCTTCTACACATGTCCACCCCATATAGTAATATAAGCCAAGTGTCTGGTGGCATTTCTAAGGTTTAGCTGATTTGTCTTTAAACATCCTTGCCAATCTTGCCGGTGCAAAATGCCATCTATAAAACAGCTTGTACAAGTTTTTTTTATATGCAGTTGACATTGTTAATTTATAGTTTCTATCCCATAGTTGCTGCCATTTTTCTAATTCTATTGTATAACCAAATTTTTTTGCCAATGCTATTGTTGTCTCCTTCACTTGTTCTTCCTCTAATTTGATACCCAATAAATAACTATACTTTTTTTAATCAACCTCTCTTCTGTTAATATCTTATTCAGTTCTGTCAATTCCATATAAAAACCAGTTTAGCATCTTTTTCATATCTAGACTGTATTTGCAGTTATGTATACCAAACCATATCAATCCCTTGTTCGTTCAATTCTTGTTTAGTTTTGAGCTCTCTCTTTTCATTCAAAATGTCATTGCATCTAATGATCCTATATTAATATTTGGATGAATAAGTACTTCCATTATCAAAAGCCAATGGTATCTGTAAATAATGCTGTTCTCTAATTTTCTCCCAAACTAACAATAAAGCATTTCTTATATGTCTTTGAAAATAACCATGCATCTTACTTTTCCCTTACCATAAGAAGGCATGCCAACCCAACTGCAGATCGTGTACCTCCAATGTCAATAATCTTGTATTTCTCAATAAAATCCATTCTTTCATCCATGTTAACACTGCAGCCTGGTGGTATAGTTCCCAATTTGATAATCCAAAACCTTCTCTAGTTCTTACATCCTGTAACACTTTTAAATTAATTCTTGCTTCCCCCCCCCCCGCCAAATACATTTGATTATTATTTTATTAAGATTCTCAAAGTATTTTTTCTCCAATTTTATCAGAATTGTTTGAAACAAGTGCAATAATCTTGGCAATATATTCTTCTTAATTATTCTTCCTATTAATGATAATTGCAAACTTTTCCATTTTTCCAAATCTATTTTAATTTGTTGTATCAGACTATAATAACTATCTTCTTTGATTGTTACCTAGCACTGGTTTTCCTTGATGCACAGAAGGCATTTGACAATGTGAATTGGCAGTTTATGCTGGCACAGCTAAAAGTTATGGACTTTTGGGAGAGATTCATCAAGATGATTAAGGCAATATACTATAAACAAACTGCAAAGATGATGGTAAATGGAGATATGACTGAAAAGGTTGACTTTAAGAAGGGTACAAGACAGGGATGTCTGCTGTTGCCATTATTATTTGTATTGACACTGGAAGTATTAAATAGAAATATTAGACAGGATACGGAGATAAAAGGTATGGAAATAAAATAAATAAAAAGGAAGAATATAAATTACAGGCATTTGCAGGTGATTTGGCTTTTGTTTTAGAAGATCCACAAGAAACAGGGCCAAAATTAATAAAAAGAATAGTTTGGCGAAGTGGCAGGGTTGAAAACAAATAAAGAAAAAAGCCAAGATTTTAGTGAAAAATATTATAGAGAAACAGAAAAAAAGAGTTAATGAGGAGATTAGACATTCAGATTACCAAGAAAGTAAAATACTTAGCAATCCAATTAACAGCAAGATGTGTAACGATCAAGGAAGTCTACATTTCTTAAGGTTGGAAACCTCTGATGTAAACTGTAATTCTGGAGAGTTTGTGGCACCAAGAAATGACTACTTGCATCCATCAGATCTCTTCAAGAAGAAGAATACACACTCAGCCAATGCATGCAACAACATTTCAAAAAGCTATAAAAACATGGTACCTTCATACATAACCATTTATAATCACCAAACCAGCTGAGTTTTGTTTTTCTGCTTCTGCAGCATATAGTTTAAAGTGCCACTATTGTTCTCGGAAGAATGCTGGGAAAAGCTGCCGTAGGAAAGACACTATCTGCTTTCCAAGGAAGGAACAGCACTGCATAAAAGTCCAAGTTATTTACAGTAAGTTGAAATCTTGTAGAATAGCCGTGTTCCGATAGGGCAAGGGTAAGGAATGATGGCCCTTTTATGACTTGTTAAACTTCAACTCCCATAATTCCTGAGCCACCCAAGTCATAAAGGGGCCATCATTCCCCATCTCTACAATAGTGTAAAGAATAAAAATGATCAAGGATGCTGAGTACAACTACAAAGGGTGCCTTGAGTACGAATCAATACATGTGTGTCAGAACATATTTGAAAATGTTTTGTTTCACTTGGCATCCATTGTTATTGTTTGCTTTAGGCTTTCTATCACTTACCTCTATGTACCTTTCTTTGGTTACTGGCCTTTTTTAAAATATCTGCCCTGGATACCCTTTTCATTTTCAGATCTTTACTAAAAATTTTGCACGGCCATGTTGACCTCTGCTGTTTTTCAATCCTCCACTGGAATAATTTACAGGTGTAATGTACAGGTGGTGGTCCCTGACTTACAACAGTTTGTTTAGTGACTGTTTGAAATTAAAAGATCACTGAAAAAAGCAACTTATGACCATTTTTCCCTCCGTTCTCCTGTGCAGGGAAACAAAAGAAGACCCAACCGATCAGCTGGGACTCAGGAGGCAGAGAATACATGAGGGCAGGGCCAATCATAGGTGATATTTGCTGGTTCTCCAAACTACTCAAAATTTCCACTACTGGTTCTCCAGAACCAGTCAGAACCTGCTGAATACCACCTCTGGTTGAAGTGTCTTTTGCAAACTTCTGACAAGCAAAGTCAATGGAGAAGCCAGATTGATTTAACAACCATGTTATTAACTTAACAACTGCGTGATTCACTGAACAACTTTGGCAAGAAAGCTTGTAAAATTGGGCAAAACTCATTTTACAATTACCTTGCTAAAGAGACAAAAATTGGGGGCTTGATTGTAGTCATAAGTTAAGGACTACTTGTATTTTAATGGCTCCTTTTGTAGGAAAATGTATCCATGCTGGGTTCATTTTACTTTAGCTTCTTCTGTGGAATACCATTTATCATTAGTCTGAGTTTATTTAAATCTGCATTCTGAAAGTCCAAGATAAGCCTTCAGTCATACCTTACTTTAAATTCTCTTACGGTTAGGAACTACACCACAATATGATCAATTCCCCCAAAGATCCTCTTGTTTTCACTTCCTTAATTAAGTCTTACCTACTGTATTTGTTATTAACCAACTTAAATCTAGCTTGGAAAGGTTCTATTGAGAAAAACAAGCCACTTTTAAAAAAAAATCATCCTGTTTTGGTGACTTGGGGTGATATCTAAATCAGACTTTCAGTGGAAAACAAAATGGAACTAAAATCAAGTATAAAGAAGAAGCCATCTTTGATGAACAAGTAACTTTAATTAAGAAGAAGACCAAATTAATAACCACAGGTACAACAACCAGAATTGGCAATTTATTCATTTATTACATTTCTACAGTATTCATCACACTGTCCAGTGAACATATCGAAGTGAAGGGTAGCTTCTGCCTTTTAGGATCAACCATCAACAGTAAAGGAAGAAGCATCAAGAAATACCCCAGACCAATTTGGTGGAGCAGTCATGCAGGGCTTGGGAAAGACATTTAAATACCATGATTTGTCTCTGCCTACAAAGATCCGAGTAGTGTAAGGAATGGTATTCCCTGTGACACTCTATGGCAGAGGTCTCCAAACTTGGCAACTTTAAGACTTGTGAACTTCAATAGCTGGAAGTTAATAGCTGGAATTCTGGAAGTTAAAGTCCACAAGTCTTAAAGTTGCCAAGGTTGGGGACCCATGCTCTATGGAAGTGAAAGTTAGACTTTGAAGATTAGGCTAGGAATTGGTACCCCTGAACTTTGGTGTTGGAGAAGACTCCTGAGAGTGCCATGGACAGCCAAGAAAACAAACAAACAGATCCCCATACAAATCAACCCAGATTTCTCACTGAAGGCACAAGTGACCAGGCCCAAATTGTTGTGTTTTTGTCACGTTAGGGGGTGACCCAGCTCTCTGGGAAAGGCTCCAGTTCTGGAAAAGGTAGGAAGAGAAGAAGGAGGATGACCAATAGTAAGATGGATGGATTCAGCTAACGTAATAATGGAGGTACCGTTGGAAGACTTGAAAGACCAAGTTGGGGACATATTGTCTCAAATAAAATACATGTGGTCACAAGGAGTCAAACATGATTTTGTGGCACATAAACAATCAAAGCATAAATAGAATAAGAGAAAACTTGCATATGAGCTGTGGTGGCACAGTGGCTAAGAGTGCAGTACTGCAGGGTACTTCTGCTGACTGCTAGCTGCCTGCAAAACAAAACTGTTGTAAGTCAAGGACTACCTGTTGTAAGTCTCCATCTTAATCAGGAATTGAGTTCAAGGCTTGCATGATGTTGACTCTTCCTATCAAAATATTAATTAAAACTCTCAATGCTCTTGCTTCATGAAGTATTATAAAAGTGTAGCTGTTTGATTTGGTCTTCAAGTTACAACCATTCCTTTGCTGACCATTGAAAGTTACAACAGCATTAAAAAGTGACTTTTGACTGGTCTTCACACTTATGACTGTTTCAGCATCCCCACCGTCGCATGATCAAATTTTGGCCACTTGGCAACCGGCGTGCATCTATGACAGTTGCAGTACCTCAGAGTCACGTGATCGCCATATTTTGCGACCTTCCCAGCCAGCTTCTGACATGCAAAGCCAATGAGGGGAAACTGGATTTGCTTAACGACTGTGTGATTCACTTAACAACCATGGCAAACAAAGGCCATAAAATTGGGCATGGCTCACTTAACAACTGCCTTGCTTAGCAACATAAATTCTGGTCCCAATTTGTGGTTGCAAGTCAAGGATTACGTGTGTGTGTGTGTGTGTGTGTGTGTGAAGATACACCTGTGAGGATGCAAGCTGTCCTGTTGGTTTTAGCAGATCAGGAACAGACTACCTGGCTAAACAGTTTTATGAATCATCAAAGTGAATCAACCACTGAAGTGAGTTGAGTGGAACCAGTGAGTTTTGCAACTCATTTCACAACTTTTCTTGCCCCGTTTAGGAACATGCTTTTGAAATGATTCTGGCTTCCCCATTGAACTTTGCGGGTTAGAAGGTCGTAAAAGGGGACCACGTGACCCTGGGACACTGTGTCAGAGTATATTCATGAACTGGAATAGAGCATAATAACAAGGTCAGCCAATGAATAGCCATAGCAGTTAAGTCAGCCAACGAGAACTGTTTGGAAACTGAAACTAGAAGTAGCCTAGGAAACTGAAACTAGAAGTAGCCTAAGCGTGGCTCTATATTAAGCTCTGCAGCTCTGCAGCTATGTTGAGCTCTGAGTCTGTCTATTGAAGATTAAACTGCTCCTCTCCTCTGCTTGGCTGCTGAACTAAAGTGAAACTGATGTCTGTTTCTGAGCTGCTGAGATGCAGCTGAAGCTCTGAATTTGCAACATGCCTACTTCTGTCTGAGTTTGCTACATGTTGGAGAAATCTACAACTGGTTTTTAAAATCTACTTATTATGTTTATAAATACATTAAATGAAGCATCAGCCATCTGTGTTTATTTTTCTGGAACTGAATTCATGTTGCAAAACTCTAAATACACTGCCACCGTCATAAATGTGAGTCAGTTATCAGGCATCTGAATCTAAATCGCATGAACATGGGGAGGCAGCAATGGTCGTAAATGTGAAAAATGGTCATAAGTCACTTTCTTCAGTGCCGTTGCAAGTTTGAACAGTCACTAAGCAATCTGTTGTAAGTCGAAGACTATCTGTATTTCTAAGGTAGACACTTTAAAATATATATATACAGTATATATACATTCAATCCATGTTAGGGAGAACTATCTCTGGGGTTCTGTTATTTTAATTGCATTCTTATTTTTGCATAGATTTCTTGTACAGTATTAGCTTCTATAGTCTTGTTTGTATTACAATCCTTTGGTCCGTGGTTCCAATAAATTCTGCACTTGCAGATTCCATAGTGTTCTTAATACCAGTTCTGAAGACATCAAAACAGTTCTCACTCTCAATCTTGATGTCTTTTTGCAGAAAACAGGCTGATATTCTCAAAGGCGGGTTGTTCTGATGAGGAAAACTGTGCTCGAGGAAGGAGAAGCAAATATGGCTTCGTCGTGAGAATTAACTGCTGCAGAAAGGATCTGTGTAACAACATACTGTATGATAATTGACTGAGATTGTGTGTTAAGAACTTGCCTTTTTTCTGTGTGTTCCCTGGGCAGTTGAAAATTTCATTTCTATTTCCAGATAGATAATGCACCCATGCTACCTGACTGAGATAAAATTAAGGAGAGATGTATTAATATATAATATTAAAAATATTTTTATTTTAAATTTTTATTTTTTTTATCATGGCCTTTATTTCCCTATTCAGTATTCCATACATAAGGTAGAAGAGAATAGTTGTAACTCAGGATTGTAGCTGTGGGATCCTTGGTATTCTCTGACCCTGGTTATTTTCTTGCAGGCATTTCATTACCTAATTAGGTAACATCATCAGAGCTGTTACACTGTCACACCGTAGTACTGATGATGTTATCTAGTTGGGTAATGAAATGTCTGCAAGAAAACAACCAAGCTCAGAGAGCATCAAGGACCCCATAATACATAAACAAACTCTATACTTAAATAAAAAGAGTTTTCTAATTCCCGTTAGTGATTCTTTTTGAGCTAAATTCTCTCTGGCAACATTTCAATTTTTCTGTGTGAGTGTTTACTTTCCACCCCTCCAATACTTCAACACTGACTACTAAAGCAGGACCTCAGGGACCATCAAACTCATAATTTTAAATCCCGTGGACCAGAGATCCTGCGAAAATTCCAAAAATGTCTCCAGGAAAATTCCCCACCCCATTTTCCTACCGATCGATCATTCTTTATCTGGAATCACAGGATACTGTCTCCAGCTCTGTTCTTGGGAGTGGGGGGAGATAGGAGAGAGAGAGAGACTTTTGGCTTCATGGAAGGAAAACAGCAGAAGCAGCAGAAGTCTTTCTTTCTCTCCCCCGAAATCTGCCAGAAATGTGTCTCTGTGAGACTTGTCACACCAGCGCAGCCTCTTGGGACAGGATGTCTTGCAGGGTCCCAAAGGTTCATTTCTGGTGAAGTTTCGGAGAGAGAAAGAAAGTGTTCTATATTAACATTCTTGAAACCCTGAATCCTGATTGGTCCATACGGACCGCAACTTGATTGGCTAACTAAATCCCTGTGATTGGTGCGCTAAGGATCCACCGCGATTGGCCGAGCCCATCACGGGAAATTCAAAGCGTTGCCATTGGCCGCTGAGCCGCCGGCCGGCTGAATAAAGCCAAGCAACTCGCAGGTCTTGAACCGAACTGTATATTCAATAAAGAGCTGAATGTGCACTTTGAGTCTCACCTCTCAATGCGACCTGATCTACCCGGGACCGATCTCCCGGACTTAACAGAAAGACTTGTGCTGCTTTCCTTGTGTGCAGCCAAAATCAGAAGAAGAAAGAAGCGGAAAGAAGCAGCCCAGTGGCCAGGTGAGGCGCATGGGGGGAGTAGGGCAAGTTCCCCTCTCTGCCCTTTCTTCACTCCCCTCACTACCTCATGTTGTTCGCAATGCAAGGGAAGCAAGCCTTGTGTTCCCACACAGCCTGGATTAATTGCTTTGGGGGTGACGTTTCTCTGCAGACCACCAAAATTTTCTCATGGACCACCAGTAGTCCCCGGCTCACTGGTTGGCAACCACTGATCTGGACTGTTGCAATGAGCTCTATGTGAGGGGGTGGAGGCTTTTGAAGACCACTCATAAGCAATAGCTGCTCCAGAGTGAAGTAATGTGGATAATTAATTAATGGGTGTATCTGGGTAATGCCTACCTAAAACATCTCAGCAACTTGTGTTGCTTCTCAATGGCCTTCTGGGTGGAATTCAGGATGCTGGGTTTTCACTTATATAGGTAGTCCTCAAATTATGACTATGAGATCTACAAATCATGACAGTCATAAAACAGGTCGCCACATGACTACTGAATTTTACATTGTTAAGTTAATGCCTCAGTCATTTGCAAGAATCTGGAAATAAATGCCAATTCCTGACAAAAACATCATAATTTGCAATCATAGGGCGCTGCAAACAGGTGTAAAGGCAAGCCATTTGCCAAGCCCACAAAACATAGCCATGTAACGGGAGGCAGACACCAGAACTTCGAAACTGGGTTGTAAGTCTCTTTTTGAGGGTCTGTCAGAAGTTTGAACAGCTGCTAAACGAGCAGTTGTAAGTTGAGAACTATCTAAACAGTCAGTGGTGGGATTCAAAATTTTTTACTACCAGGTCTGTGGGCGTCGCTTGGTGGGCATGGCATGCCTTGGTGGGTGTGGCTTGATGGGCCTGGTAGGGGAAGAATACTGTTGTCAACTCACTGAACACTGAAAGCAACTTGGGAGAATGTTAAAAAAGCACTAGCTAAAGCAGCACAGACCTATAAAAAACAGGCAAACAAACACCAAGCCCTGCAGTGGCCATTCCAGGTCGGGGAGAAAGTCTACCTCTCCACAAAATATCTGAGGCTAAAACTCACTAGCAAGAAACTGGGGCCAAAGTTTATGGGACCATTCCCCATAGAAAAGCTTATCAATCCCGTCATGGTGCAGTTGAAATTGCCTCGATTGCCAGGGAAGATACACCCGGTATTCCATAGTAGCCTCTTAAAACCTGTGGTCAGATTGACCCTGAGGCCCCTACCTCGTGAGCCCCCAGGCCTGTGGTCATAGGAGGTCAAACCCATTATGAGGTGCAGCGAATCCTTGATTCGAGGTGGCATAGGAGACAACTCCAATACTTAATCAAGTGGAAGAGCTACCCATTATCAGAGGCATCTTGGGTAAAGAGTGGGAGCGTCCAGGCCGATCACCTTATGCAGCAAGATATATAGAGCAAGATTCCATGCAGAAAATCCAACCAAGGCTAGGGGGGCTTTGCAACCCTAAATTCTATATCTGCACTCAATTTGTTTTGCTTTATATAGGTCACCTTCAAGAAGTGAGAGGAGCTGAATGTCAACTCATAAAACATTCCTATGCCTGTTTTAGCAATTGCCATAAAAAAGAGGGGGGAGGGAGGAAGGAGATCTGGAAAAGCAGTTGAAAGTGAAAGTACATTCCAGCTCTTATCTTTAAAAGTTTGTAAGCCCTCAAATATATACTGTATAATTGGAGAAAGCGAATGATGACACCCAACCTGTGAACGTGCTCAGTTGGAGAATCTGGTTAATGAGACACCCAGGGGGAAGGGGGGAAACAGGGTCACAGGCGACTGTGAATTATGTATGGCAGAGTTGGCTTCATATGGGGCAGTGCCAGTATGTCGCCTCTAATGAATCCTTTGAAGTTTTTTGAAGTTTGGCTCGAGAATCGTGATTTAATTAGAACAATTGCTGGAATCCTGACAACTGTAAAATCTTCATTCCCTCCCCACTCCTGGGGGAAGGTTACCACTGTTTCTCTGAACTACTCAAATTTTCCACTACTGGTCCTCCAGAACTGGTCAGAACCTGCTGAATACCACCTCTGCATACAGCCCTTTTTGGCACAGGACCAGATATTGGTGAGACTGTCTACCTCCAATCATTTCTGTTCATCCCATGAGATCAGAGAGGGTAGGCATACTCCAGATCCCTTATGTTAAACAAATCATGTAATGTGACGCAGGAAGTTTGCCTTCTGTGACATCACACCTGCTCCCCACATCCCCCAACATTCAGATGAACCTGGCCTCATTGGCACTGAAGACTTCTTCGTCATTCAAAACATGGGCCAATTTGTTTTGGTCTTTCTACTCGTATTTTGATGGGAATGGTGCAAGTGTGTTGGGTTGTTTCAATTATTTTTAAATTGCTTCTTGTTGCTAATTATTCTGCTGTTTGCTGGCCACCCAGGGCATATAAAAATACACAAGCAAGTAGTAAACTATTACAGTGATCCTATTTATTTAGCATTTGGTTTCTTGAATCAGTCAATAGACGTACAATGTCAAAGAATGAAGCCACCAAATCGTTCATTTCTTACACCTTAATTGTTCTACTGATTGCTGTTTTCCTTACATTAGACAAGCAAGTTAGGAGTCTGGTCAGTTGCCCATTTTGTTAATGAAGTAAGAGAATTATATCCTCTTCCATTGTGACTTTTCTATGCATTGTGTATTCTATTTAAAGAAAACATAAAGAATGGAAGTTAGAATAGCAAAACATGATCTCTTTCGATTGACTGATTGCTCCAGAAGTTATCCGTTGAGAATTATTAATCAAATATTTTGATTAATAATCAGAAGGCTGATATTTTAGATCCATTTCAGGTACAAATACAAGTTATTTTTAAATGGTAGCCCTGCTTCCAGCTGAGTTTCGAGTTGGTTTCTTTGTGATTAATATTCTTCTACTGTTCTTGTTTTCCTGTTCTTGTGTAATGTTTGCTGGGCTCTTGAAATATTTCCTGGGACAAGAAAAGAAAACAAGATGTTGCTTTAAAAAATAGTAAACATCAAGATGATTTGCTATCTCACTCTCCTCAATTCTTGGGCCTTCTCTGAAATTTGCTTTTCTTTTTCTTAAAGACTGAGATGTTGCACTGCTTTGACAAAAGAAGCGTTGAAATTGCACTTCAAACTCAGACCCTTTCGAAGGTGTGTGACATGTCATGATGCAAGTACAAAATTTAGGTGGGTTTGTGTTGCAGTACAGGTAGTCCTTAACTTACAACCATTCATTTAGTGATCGTTCAAAGTTACAACATCATTGAGAAAGGTGGTTACAGCTGATCCTTGCACTTATGATTGGAATTAGGGTGGATTTTCATCGGTCTGGTATTCGTAATTGAAAGAAAGTCTTAATCTAAAGTTTGAAAATGTATTTTTTCCTTTATAAGTTATATAATGCTTAAGTAATTTCTAAAGTTTGTAAAATATTATTAAAATGCATTTGAAAATTTCAATGTTAAGAGAAAATTAAAGAAAAAGATGTATTAGCTTAAAGAAAAATTTAGAGTTTTAAAAAAGATGTATGCAAGAAGAAGAAAAAAAATATTCTATGAAGGTAACTTGGAGGGAGTAACATAAATTGAATGAGTTAATTGGAGTTAGCTGGAATTTTATTGGTCTGAAAATGAACTTTAAAGCGTGTATATTAAGAAGAAGTTTAAAAAAAGATCTACTAGAATGTTTTGATTTTAGAAATTTTTTAAAGAAAAGCTTAGTGTTTTAAAATGGATGAAAAAAAAGTATTTTCCCCTTAAGGTTAAAGAATCAGAAAGAATACAGTGAATTTTGTTAATATAAATAGTGATAGTTTAAAAAGATTAAATGCAAATAGAAATACATATTATTTCAACAGCAAGGAAGATAAAGCAGAAATGGTTAAATTGATTTAAAGAGGAGAATTCAAACTTAAATATATTCTCCTATTCAAAGAGGAGAATGTATTAATGTTTTACTTGGATATAACTTCTGGATTTTGCAATAAAAAAAAATGAAACCTTGACTTTAGTTATGCTGATTAATTTGTTGTTATAGAAATGGGTAATTATATACTAACATGTAAAAGTAAAAGTTGAGGTTGTAATGTTATCTTGTACTATGTTAAAAAGAATCAGGAGTCAATGCCTTTTTCTTTCTTCTCTTGTACCTCATATTTTCTTTCCCCCTTTCTTTTTTCTTTCCTTCATTTCCCATTTTTATTTTTCTTTATATTTTATACAATGATAAACAGTAAAGGTCATAAAAAAGTTTCAAAAAATTTAGCAAAGGGTTCTCTGCCTGGTTGCAGGTGGGTGTGGCCATGGCGGGGGAGCGCTTTTGTCCTCCCCAGGCTCCAGAGGGTTTCCTCGGGCCTCCGGGAGCGCAAAAACTGCCTCCCTGGGCTCTGGAGGCTCTCTGGAGGCCGGAAATGGGCCCATTTCCAGCCTTCCTGAACTTCCGGGAAGCCCGTTTTTCACCTTCCCTGAGCCTCTGCGGATGCCCTGCACTTACTTGCATCCAAAACAGGCCGTGTGGGGATTCCTGGGAGGGGCGGCGTGGGTAGGGCCAGCCAGGAGTGGGATTTGAGGGTTCTCTAAACTGTACAGAATATTAGTTAAGGGCTCTCCCGAACCCTTGCGAACCCCCAACAGCCCATCCCTGGTTATAAGTCAGTTGGTCCCAGCTTTGGTCATAAGTCAAGGGCTACCTATGTTGCAATGCCACTCTTCCCAGACTGACTTGTCTGACTGACTTTCCTACTATCTAGAATAAAATGCAATTCACGGTACAAGTCTGTATATGGTTCGTCATGAATAACTATTATTAGTTTACTTATTTCACTAAGGAAATAAATTAACTTCTATGAAGCATATTATTAAAGAAGCACTTTAGGATCAATAAAGAACCAGCTCAGCATTAATTCCCCTTCAACAGTGAACAGAAAAAAAAAAAAATAGGGCCAGAATTTTAAAACTGGAAGCTTGTAATTAAAAGAAAAGAAAAAAAGAAAAGGGGAAAAAAATCTTGTGATTTGACTACCCTTATGGCATACACCGCTATTGCAGCAACAGCTTTTTGTGGGCAGAAAAGTCACAAAATTCCCAAGAAATTACAGGAGTTCAGGAAAACCTGTAGTAAATACGTAAGAAAAACCCTTGGATCTTCATTTACAATCCAGAGGACTAATTATACAACTCTACAAAGAAAAGTCTACCATGGACGTATAAATGGCTTCCGATTGCATAAATTATGATCAGAACAGCAACTCAATTTGTATCGAAAATGGGTCTTTGGATCTTCCCAGTAACTCCCACATTTATTCTGTTCATCTTCCAAACAGGTTAGCATAAGTTTCTCCAGACGCATACCTGCATTTAAAGAGAAAGGAACCACATTTCAATTCTCCCTACTAATTTCCCATGGAATATGCATCTCACATTTTTGTAAAGTCCTTTGTCCCCGTGACAAGCAGTTCTCGACTTACAACAGTTCATTTCCTGACCATTGGAAGTTCCAATACCATAGCCAATTTATTTATTTGATTTATATTGCCGCCTATTCGCCCAGGGCGACTCGAGGCGGCTTACACAATGTAAAACCATATTTAAAACAAAAAAAATAAAAACAATAAAAACTAACAAAAAGAATCAAATAAATTAGTAAAGTACAATAGAACAAAATTTGGGAAAACAAAAAACAAAAAATCAAAAACCAACTCCCACCCCCTCCCAATGACAGCAGATCACACTAGCCACCTGATGGGCTTCATCCCTCTCTGGGTTCCCCAGGCCCGTTGGCAAAACTAGGTCTTCATTGCCTTTTGGAAGAGTATTAGTGAGGGGGGGCATTCTAATACCTGGGGGAATGATGTGCCAGAGAGACGGAGCCACCACGGAGAAGGCCCTTCTTCTGGGTCCCACCAGGTGTATCTCCCTCAGGAATGGGGCCCACAACATCTCCTGCCACAGTTTGCAACCTTCTCACAAGCAAAGGCAATGGGGAAGCCAGATTCAGGTAACAAATGTGCTCCCAACTTAACAACTGCAGCGATTCGCTTAACCATGGTGGCAAGAAAGGTTACAAGTGAATGGTTGGAAGTCAAGGACCACCTGCATTACTCCTAGAAAAGCCAGCTCTGTCACAAGAATGTAGTAAGAATCCTTACTTCCGAAGACTTGCAGGTGGCCACACACTCCCTCAGAGGTGAGGCAGAAGCTGTTAAGAGGAAGGCAAGGAGCCACTGGCCATGAGGACATGCAGTTTCGACAAGTCAAAGTATCTACTGGGAAAAAGACAGAAAGATTGTATTCTGCAACAGAGTTCCCCAATTGGGGGCAAGGGAGATGGGATGGTTTTGTACAAGTGGCTAGCAAACTTGTGCACCAAAGGTGGTATTCAGAAGGTTCTGACCAGTTCTGGAGAACCAGTAGCGGAAATTTTGAGTGGTTCGGAGCACTGGCAAATACCACCTCTGACTGGAGATTTTACATCATCCTTCCCCTGCCACGCCCACAGAACCGGTAGTAAAAAATTTTTTAATCCCACCACTGGTGCACACATGCATGCATGAGAGGCCTGCACGCACGCCTGCCACGCTCTTAAATGGAGTGCATGCATTTGCCCACTGCTCACGCAAGTGAAAATGTGCATGCTCGCTGGCCATTTCCATGGCCTGGTTGCAATCCCCTCACGACCCACTAGTAGGCTGCGGCCCACAGGTTGGGAATCCCTGTTCTACAAGTATCCTGGCCCTGTGCCATGTAGGGCTTTTAAACCCAGCAAGCTACAGGCCAATAACTTATTTTAAATGTGTTCATTCTGCACCCCATCCATTCATTCTTATTCTTAACATTTAGATAATGTCACGTTTCCTGTTTTATAGTTTCTAAAATCCAACAAAGGTTATTCTAGTAGAGATATAGAAATCTGTATCAATAACAATAACATTTAGACTTACATACAACCCTACAATGCTGTACAGCACTTCTTACAATGTCGGTCAGCATTATTCGCATATTGTCCCCAACAATCTGGGTCCTTGGTTTACAAACTCAGAAGGATGGAAGCCTGAGCCCCGTCAGGATTGAACTCCAGGCTGTGGGCAGAGTTTGCCTGCACTTAACCACTGCGCCATCAGGGCTCCATCAAGCTATCTATATATTACTAATACAAACAGTTGAAAAGGAACAAGTATTAATGGTAGATAATGTTTGGTTTAAACAACACTGCAAGTGTCTGTTCTGTAAAACACCTTATCGATGTTGGGCTCAGCTGGGCTAGTTAGTATTCCTAGGCCATAGGTGTTATCTTCGCTGGAAAAGCCCGGCTGTTGATTCAGTCACATTAATTACAAACCTGATAGGATATAGTAAAAGATAAAGAGGATTTCTTGTTCTTCTCTCAGCCTATCTGAGAAAAGAGATCCCCCTAATTCTATGAAAATAACCTCTGGTTACAGATTAGACCTGGCTGGGGAATGTATTGGGCTTTTTCTAAGGCATATATAGCTGAAGTGCCAGGAGCTAAGGGCTCACCCTAATGCAGCCAAAATCCCCATTTTCACACTTTAGAAGCAAAGGCTCCTTGACTATATTAAATATTTAATAGGAAGGGGGGATTTAAAACTTTCTCCCAATGAGCCTAATGAAGACCTCTATCTTATCATGCTAACAGCAATAACAACCTTTTTTTTTGCTGCCGAGCGCTCAACTCGCAGGCTTCGTGCTTTATTCCCTTAGATCTGGGTGACCATCAGTAATTTTCAACCAAGAGAGCTTCGGGTATAATTGACATCAGGAAACGTTTGTCGGGGTGGGAATAATAGATTGGCAATATATCCCTATTTTTATTAGGGACTTACCTCCCATCGTGATGAAGAGAAGATAGACTATAAGTAACCAAAGCTGAACCATGCCTGTTTACTCCCAAGTCTGTCAGAAAAGGCTTGGATAGACCTTGCCATGGAAAGAGAAGAAGGGATTTTTTTAAAAAAATCTGTGGGTAGTTGGATTTTTAATTTAATCACACATCTATATTTCAGAAATCAGCTTGTACTTGTGTAGGTGGATCAACCATACCAGTGATGGACATTGAGATCATGGAACAACTTTCAACTGTTTGATCTGTAAATTAAAATTTTTCAGTATCAACATCAATGGGGAATTTTGAGGCCCACTTATTGCTTGGAGTACGGACAATTCAATATCCATCTCTCCTATCATAAAGCGTTTTCACCTTAGACATAAATACCGCTAGAAAAAAACTATACAGGTCTCTAGAAAGAGGACGATGCAACTGTTCCACCTTATGGTCTCACTGTTGGCAATGCAACACGTACTCTATCTCCAATCCAACTCCTCTTTCTGAAATTTCTAGCTATGAACAAGGGTTTTATGTTCCCTCTTCCACGCATGTTTCCTTCAATAGAAAAAAAAAGGAAGAGGGTAAGAATAGCACTGAGGAGATTGTTTATGAAAACTGCAAATATCTCAAGAATGACAAAACATTGTCTTTCTGTCTCTGGATCTTCTCTACTAGTCCCTAAGAATACATTCAAAGGATTTTTCTTGTCAGAACTCTGCATAACCTCAAACTACAGAGGTGGGAGTTCAAAAATAATGTTAGAAGTTATTGCTTCAGAGAGAGAGTAGCAGAAGCTTGGAATCAACTTCCAGCGGAGGCGATAAATCAGCTGTAAGTACAGGTAGTCCTCAACTTACAACAGTTCATTTAATGACCGTTCAAGGTTACAACAGCACTGAAAAAAGAGACTTATGACCGTTTTTCTAAGTTATGACCTCTGCAGCATCTTCATGATCATGTGATTAAAATTCAGGTGCTTGGAATCTGGTTCATACTTATGACTGTTGCTGTGTCCTGAGGTCACGTGGGACCTTCTGACAAACTAAGTCAATGGGGAAGCCAGATATTCACTTAACAACCAGGTTACTAGCTTATCAACTGCAGTGATTCACTTAACAACTGGGGCAAAAAAGGTCATAAGCTGGTCAAAACTCACTTAACAGAAATGTTGGGCTCAACTGTGGTCCTAAGTCAAGGACTATCTGTAATTGATAGATATTTTGATATGCTTGAGATAAACAGATGTCCACCATCTGACAAAAAAAATTGAAAAAATAATAAAATAAATTCTGTAGAAATTCTCAGTCATCCAGGTCATGGTTGTCCCACAGGTGTTTTTTTTTTTTCAGGAGGCAACTGGACTTTCTGGCTTTTTCTCTGAAGACGTTTTGCTTCCCACCCAACAAGCTTCTTCAGCTTTGACAGGATAGTGGAGAATGGGCAACCATGACTAGATGACTGAGAATCTACAGTCTTTTAGCTATACAATTTGGGGTGTAGGAATGGATTTCCAGAGGAAAAATTGCAGACCAGAGGAACAAGGAGCACTACTCAGGTGACCCTGAGGACACAGTTGTGCTTCAACACAAGTGCTTCAACGACCCTCTAAAACAAGGGCTGTCAAACTCCCAGCCGGTGAGCCAGAGGCGTCACATTCTGGCCATGCCCACACCCGGTTTAGCGAAGGGGGGGGGGAAGTCCTGATATGTCACATGATGCAGCCGTGATGTGAATTTGACATCCCTGCTCTAAAAGGAGGCAAATGACGAGCTGTCTGCAAGGAACACAAATCCTTCCATTCCCCACTATCCTGTCAGAGTGAAGAAGCTTCTTGGATGAGAAGTGAAACATCTCCCCCCCCCAAAAAAAAAACAATCCAAGAAAGTCCAGTTGCCTCCTGAAAAACACAAATTAAAAACTCAAAAGAGCAGACTGGATGGACCATTAGGTCTTTTTCTACCAGCAGTTTTCTACCACAACCCCCTGTTATGGATGGAGGAATGGAGGGATGGATAGGTAATCTGCTCCTGTAGCCTTTCTGAAAGTGCAGTCAAATGCACATCTACTCAGACAAAAAGCTCACGGATTCAACCTTAATTCAGTCTTCTGTGAAAGTAGGAGGCACAGCCACACTTACTTGGATCCTTTTGAATCCTTACCATGGTTGGAATCTGGTATCCCACAACAAGCTCGTCTGAAATGGTGTCTATTCTGAGTGATGCCCTGCAAGGGATTCTCAGCTCCACAAGGTCCATTCGCAAATCATTCCAACCCGATCCTTTGCAGCTGCATCAGTGTAGCTTTCCTGAACGCACATAGTTTACCCATAAAGAGTTATAATGGCCTCTTTGATGACATTTCTTCTGGTCCGGCAGGTATATATTTCCTTTCGTATTATATCATAACTGTTTTTAACTATTTTACAACCATTCCTCACCTAGAGTCACTTGTTTGAGATAGAAAATATGTGCAAAAGAGGCCAACAGCCAGAGGCCAGCCTGCTGAGATTCCACCAAACTTGGCTTCATGCTGCCCTCTGCTGAAGCTTTGCTGTGAAGCTTTTAAAGCAGAGCCTGTGAGGGCTGGCCAATGTGCTCCATCCACAAGAAACTCACAATCCCTTCCGAGTTTCCCCACTCTCGAAAAATCACCATTGCCTTTTCCAACAAGACATGCAGCGTGGTCTTTAACCCTCTTTTGTGTTGTTAGTTTTGTCGTATATCTCATACGAACAAAGGACGCGAGTCAGTGACTTGGTTCAGCTCATTTATTGGGGTAAAAACACAAGTGGGGAAAAAGGGGAAAAACTGCGGTTTAAATGTGCTTTCTGCCGGGCGCGGTGGCCAATTGGGTCGCTTGAATTGCCCGCGATCGGCTCAGCCAATCGCGGTCAATTCTTCGCGCCCAATCAGTGTTCCGCACTCAGCCAATCCGGTGGCCGTGCGCTTTGGCCAATCCGGGCTGCCGGTTTCCAAGTATGTAGATGTTCGTACAGAACACCCCTCCCCTCTTGGATCGGTCCTACGTGACGTAGTCCCGTAAGTAGGCGGGGCTCCGTATTTTCCGGCTTGACTTGCGCTGGTCAGTTGTCTCTTGGTTGCCGGTCGGTTCGGGTGGGACTCCTGTCGCTCTCCGCCTCGTTGATGGACCCGCCTGGAAGGGTGAGTCAGGCCTCTCGCCGCGGCTCCTCCTGGTCTCCCGGGTCGGTCGAGCTGCTGGCCGCTGCTCCCGCTCGGCTTTTCCGGGCTGGTTGAGCTGGCTTGGCTGCTCCCGCTCGGGCTTCCGGGGTCGGTTGAGCTGGCTCGGCTGCTCCTTCCAGGTGAGGCTTCGAGTGGGTCACTCTCCGGTTCTTCAGGTGGTGAGTATTGCTGGTTCCCTTTTGGGTGGGTTTGTTCTTTTTGTTCTTTGGGGCCTTCCCTCCCTCTTGGTTGGTGTCTTGCCGGTTCCCTTCTGTACCTGGTGTCTGCGTGTCGGTTGTGTTTCCCGCGGTGGCTCTTGATCTCAGTTGGTCGATGTGGCGTTTCCACGCTCGTCCGTCAGCTGTTTGGGGCGGTACAGTGGGCCTGTTGCTTGGGTGATCGTTGCCGGTATCCAGAGGGGGTCTCCGGTGAGGTTTCTTGCGTGACCTTGTCTCCCGGTGAGAATGTTCTGTGTTTGCTGGTAGAGTCAGGGGTCTTTCCGGGTTGTATGTGGGGTGCAGGCGGTCGAGCGGGGATCGCAGTTTTCTTCCCATTAGTAGCTCCGCTGGGCTTTTGTTCGTTGTGGTACTCGGGTTATGTGTTGAATTAGGAGCATCCGATTAATCTTGTCCTGTATGTCCCGGTTTCGATCTTTTGAATGGTCTTTTTGTAAATTGAACCATTTTCTCCGCTCTACCATTCGCCGCCGGGTGCGCCGGTGCCGTTAGTGCGTGCCGGATCCCTCGTTCTGCTAAGAATTTCTCGAGCGGTAGTGCGGTGAACTGGGGGCCATTGTCTGATACGATGACATCAGGGAGGCCGTGGGTTGCGAAGAGTTTGCTGAGTTGTCTGATGACGGAGTCTGTGGTGGTTGTCTTCATGTTGCTTACCTCCAGCCAGTTGGAGTAGCGTCTACGGTTACCAGGAAGGTGTGTCCTCTGGTTGGTCCGCGAAGTCTCGTGGATTCGGGACCATGGCCCCTGGGGTTTCCCACGCCCGGATTGGGGCGGCTGGGGGTTTGGTCTTGATTCCTGGCACTGCTTGCAGGAGGCCACCCAGGCTTCGATCTCCTTGTCCATCCCTGGCCACCAGGCGTGGCTTCTGGCCAGGGCTTTTGTCCTGCGATGCGGGGTGCCCTTCGTGCAGCATGCTCCAGGACTCTTTTTGCAATTTTTCCGGGATTACGACCCTGTCCCCCACAGTAAGCAGCCTTTTTGTATTGACAGCTCTGTTTGTCGGTTCCGGTAAGCTTTGAACTCGCTGTCCCCGTCTTTTTCGGCCAGCCTTTCCCCACCCATCTCAGGACCTGCGCCAGGCGTTTGTCTTTATTGGTTGCTAGGGCAATGTCTGACACGGTCAGGGTAGGTTGGGTAAGGTCTCGATGCTCAGGGTTGACGTGGTTGGTGCTGGGTCGGCGTCCAGGGTTGGCAGTGGTGTGCGGCTGAGGGCGTCTGCGTGCGGAATTGTCTTACCGGGCGGTGGATTAGCTGGTAATTATAGGCGGCAGAAATTGGACCACCTTGTCATCCTTGGAGAGAGGGTGATTGGGGTGGCCCGGTCTCCTGCCAGTATTCCCAGCAGCGGTTTGTGGTCCGTGATTATGGTGAAAGTCCTGCCGTAAAGGTATTCGTGGAATTTCTTTACGGCCGCGACGATAGCTAGAAACCTCCTTATCCAATTGGCTGTAGTTTCGTTCGGGTTTTGAAAGGGTCCTCGAGAAAAAGCGATGGGTGCTTCTTTTCTGTCGGCGAGGTATGGCTGAGGACGGCTCCTACTCCGAAAGGGGATGCGTCGCACGTTACCGTGATGGGGAGTGTCTCGCTGTACTGGATGAGGACAGCGTCTGATGTGAGAAGGTCCTTGGTTCTGTTGAAGGCGTCGTCTTCTCGTCTCCCACACGTCCAGGTGGCTGCCTTGTCGAGCAGCCTATGCAACGGCTCCGCCACGGTCGCCTTTTGGGGCAGGAAAACATTGTAGAAATTAATCAACCCCAGGAACGCTTGTAATTCCGTTTTGTTTGAGGGCTTGGGGCTTCTTTAACGGCTTTTATTTTGCCCTCGGTGGGGTGGATTCCATGCCGATCTAGTAAGTACCCCAGGAACTCGACCCGTGCCGTGTGCAGTTGGCACTTCTCTCTCTTAACCTTGAGCCCCGCACTTTGGAATCTCCTCAGTACTTCCCGTGGCGGTCCTCTAATTGTTTCTGGTCAGCCCGGCTACCAACACATTGTCGAGTAAGGCACTACCCCTTTTATGCCCCGGAGGAGTCTTTCCATGAGGCTTTGAAATACCCCGGGGCTACGCTGACTCAATTGGAGCCTCTTGCAACGGAATGCCCCCGGTGGGTAACTATTGTCTGCGCCTCGGCGGTTTCCTCGTCGACCGGCAATTGCTGATAGGCTTGGGCCAGGTCGAGTTTGGCAAAACCCTGCCCCCTCCCAGCGAGTGCAAGAGGTGTTGTACTACTGGGACGGGGTAGGCGCTTTGTTGTAGCGCGCGGTTCAGGGTTGCCTTATAGTCCCCCGCAGATTCTCACAGACCCGTCTGGCTTTATCGGGTGACTATAGGGGTCTCCCATCGGGCATGGTCTGTGGCTTGAGGACTCCCTGTTCGATGAGCTTGTTTAATTGCTCATCGATTTTGGGCCGGAGAGCGAAAGGCACTCGCCGGGGTTTGAGGCGGATGGGGCCAATGGTGGGGTCTAGGCTAACGATATTGGGGGCCCGGTACTTGCCTAGATTGCCGTCGAAGACCTCCTGGAACTCGCACACGAGCTGTTCCTCCCAGTCCGCCTCGGCGGCGTGGTTGGTGCTGGTCACTTCTAGTCCCAGCGGCGCAAACCATTGCAGTCCCAAGAGGCTGGGCGGTCTCGTTCGACGACGGTTAGCGGAAGTATCTCGGTGCGCCCTTTGAAGGTAACCTTGAAATGCCGGTCCCTACCACGGGAATGCGATTCCCTGGTAATCTTTAAGGATGAGCGTCTGGTTCTCCAGCTCGTGCCGCTTCATGGAAGGTACCAGTCGCTTAATTTCCCGCCACGCGACCATGGACAGGTACGATCCGAGTCGACCTCCATTTTGCAGGGCGGTCCTCGATGTCGACCTCCGTGGACTTTCCGGCCGTCCCAGTTGGAGGAATGGCGGCGATGACCGTTTGGTGGGTTTCCTCGCGCTGGCGGCCTTCGTGGAAACGGCGGCTCCTCGATTCCCGGCTCCAGCGGCTCTCACCGTCCCGATCGCGGTTCCTCGGCGGGTGTTGTTGCGCCTGGCATTTTCGCGTCTCCGGGGGTGGTGTCTCAGTGGCGGGGCTGTGGTTCCTCTTGAAACGGCAGACCTTGGCGATGTGTCCCGTTTGTCGCAATGGCGGCAGATCGCGTCGAAAAACGGCATTCTGACCTTGGGTGCTCCCCCGCAGCCGGCACACTGGAACTTCGATTTTCGGTTCCGTGGTTCGCGCCTGTCTCGTCCCGTCTGCAGGCGATGGACGTCTTCCTCGTCGTCTTCCGATCCGGAGGGGGACTCGAGGTCGCCGTGGTGCGTGGATGTGGCCGCCCGGTAGTTGTCGTCGGTCCGGTTTTCGGGTGTCGCGGCTGCGGCGGGCCGTTCAGCGGTGCCGGTTTGCTTCAGTTGGGCCGCTGATCTCCGGGTTGCTTCCGCCGCTGTGGCTTCTGCGAGGGCATCGGCGAGGAGATGTCGCCTTCGCCATGATCCGGCTTTGCAGGACGGTGTCCCGGAGACCGAGGACGACGCGGTCCCATAGAGCCTCGTCTAAGTCGGTAAACCCGCACAGCCCTCCGAGGTCCCTGAGTTCAGCCACAAATTTGCTGACGCTCTCACCCAGGTCGCGGCGATAGAATTCGTGCCGCCGAATGAGGGTGGGCACAGCGGGCGCGTAGTGGCTCCTCAGCAGGGGTTCGAGATCGGCCCAGTCCATGATCTTCACATCGATCGGCTTGGCAAGGGCTTTTGCCATTTTGAAGACCAGCGGGGCCGCAGTGTGTGAGAAAAACGGCTTGTTTCCTCTGTCCATTTGCGTCCTTGAGATTGCTACTCTCTAAGAACATGAGGAATCTGTCGATGTAAGATTCCCAGTCCTCGGTAGCCGCGTTGAAAGGAGCGGGTGGCACGTTGCCGCTGGCCATGTTGCCGGTTGCGGTTCCGTGGCCACGTGCGATGTGGAATTTTGTTAGAATCCCATCCTCGTCGCCAGTGTCGTATATCTCATACGAACAAAGGACGCGAGTCAGTGACTTGGTTCAGCTCATTTATTGGGGTAAAAACACAAGTGGGGAAAAAGGGGAAAAACTGCGGTTTAAATGTGCTTTCTGCCGGGCGCGGTGGCCAATTGGGTCGCTTGAATTGCCCGCGATCGGCTCAGCCAATCGCGGTCAATTCTTCGCGCCCAATCAGTGTTCCGCACTCAGCCAATCCGGTGGCCGTGCGCTTTGGCCAATCCGGGCTGCCGGTTTCCAAGTATGTAGATGTTCGTACAGAACAAGTTTGTATTTATTTATTTTAATTTAATTTAATTAATTTATGTTGCTGCGTATTTGCCCATGGCGACTTGAGGCAGCTTATACAATGTAAAACCATATTTGCAAAATAAAAAATAAAAAGCAATAAAAACTAACAAAATCAAATAAATCAATAAAGTACAACAGAACAAAATCTGGAAAAAATTTGTTAAAAAAATCACCCCCCAACTCTCACCCTCCGCCCCATCAACAGCAGATCACACTAGCCATTTAATGGGCTCCATCCCGCTATGGATTCCCCAGGCCCGCTGCCAAAACCAGGTTTTCAGTGCCTTCCAGAAGAGTGCTAGAGTGGGGGCCATTCTAATCTCTGGGGGAATATTCCAGAGAGGGAGCCACCATGGTGAAGGCCCTTCTTCTGGGTCCCACCAGGTGTATCTCCCTCACGGGTGGGACCCGCAACATTCCCTGCCTCCTCGCTCTACCAGGTTGGGTGGATGTGACTGGCAAGAGACATTCCCTCAGATAACTTGGTCCCAAGCCATGAAGGGATTTAAAGGTGACAACCAGCACCTTGAATTGCACCCGGAAGCAAATTGGCAACCAAAGCAGCTCCTGCAGGAGAGGTGACACATGTGCACACCAGGGTCTGCACAAAAACCATGCGGCCACTACGTTTTGCACCAACTGGAGCTTCCGGATGCTCTTTAAGGGCAGCCCCATGTAGAACGCGTTGCAATAATCAAGATAGGAAGTTACTAGAGCATGAGTGATTGTGAGTAGGGACCGTTGGTCCAAGAAAGGGTGTAACTGGTGCACAACTCGCAGTTGCGCAAAGGCCCTCCTGGCCATGACCGCCACCTGCTATTCGAGCAGGAGTCGTGAATCCAGGAAACCCCCTAGATTATGCACCGGGACTGTAGTGCCACCCCATCCAAGACCAAAGGTAGCAATTCTCCTGAGGCAATGAACCCCAAACCCAGAGCCACTCGGTCTTGCAAGGGTTTAGTTTCAACCTGTTGCTCCCCATCTAGCCCCTAACAGCCTTCGGGCACTGTGAGAGCTTGGAAGGTCAAAAACAAAATATGCATTTACCAGAAATCCTCTGGCCCCTTACCTTGCTTCTTATAGAAATACTGTGCAAAACCACGAAATTGCTGAACTAAGCAACTGGAAGTAAGCATGTTTCAGTGAATAAGGATGAGTCTGGAAAATAACAGAAATGTACTTCTCCTTTTTGGTATAGTTTAACATAAGAAACGCCCCGGGCTAGGCTGAGGTTATGAAATGTATAAAAGTTATGCCTTAGGAAAAGCCAGGGGTTCAGAATTTGCCATTCTAATGCTCTGAACTTTGTGCACAAATAAAAACCTGTATTCTCCAACCTTTCGTGGTCTTGTGTCCTGATTTGGAAACAGGATCTGCTGCAACAGGAGGACACAGCAACACTTAGCTTACCACAGGCCGAGACTTTTTGCTGCAGACTTTGGCTGTTCAGTGGAACGGAAAGGCAGGATTGGAATCGAATAAAGAAAGCGAAGCATCCAGATAGGTTGGATATTTCTCAGAGCTCTTAAGACTACACGGTGACCCCCAACAATCCTGTCTTTCAAAACACGTGTTGGTCCCACCACCAGCAAATGTACCCACCCCCGCCGTCCAGGGGTATCCCTGCCTTTGTTACCTTTCACGAAACCCCAAAGGCTTCTTCCCTGGTCAAATTCTTGCTCCTTTGCAGGCAATTGAGTGGCGGTTGCTGCGCTTTGATCAGTTTTGATGCAAAGAGTGAGTCAGAGGAGAGGTCTCTTGCCTCTGATTAACCCTTGTGCATAAAGTCATAACACGTGCAAAAAAATCACTCATAGCTTTTTACAGACAGTGCAGTGGAACCTCTAGTCATGAACATAATTCGTTCTGTAACTTTGGTCGCAACCCAAACCTACTTTCCCCATTGGATTGTATATAAATATGATCAATCTATTCCAGACCCCTATGAACTATATATAAATATTGTCTTTTAAAGATTTTTAAGGACAGAAGTGTTAATTATGCCATAGAACTCACAGTGAAATAGTAAAATGTAAAATCCTTTAATACAAACACTGACAAAAACTTGAACAAGTAAAGACTGTTCAGTTGGTCAATTCTGAGAGAGGGAGGGAGGGAAGGAGAGAGGGAGGGAGAGAGAGAGAGAGAGAGAGGGAGGTGTTACTGTTTTGAGGGAGAGTCCACCTCCACGATGGAAGGACGTTTTCCTTCAGGTGTTTTGTCTCTTGTGATTTCTTCAACTTCAAATGTTTCATCTTCAGTGATTTCTGAGTCAGAGGTTTCTTGGGTTTTTTTAATCAATTTAGCTGGTGGACCAACAGTCATCAAATGCCGTTCTAATGTGACATGTCTTTTCCTGCGCATCAAAACTTTACGGAAATGAGAGATTAAATGATCGTTCATCATGTTCAACACTCTATTCGTAAGAGTTTTGTCGGGATGATGCTTTTCAAATAAATTCTGGCACTCATTCCATTTTCTTAAGATGTCTTTCAACACATCACTTTTAATCACCTCGCTTTCATCTTCTTCCCCCAATGACTGCTCCTCAGTGAGCACCTTATGCTGCTCATTCTGGAGTGCAACGAGTTCGTCCGCGGTCAGTTCCTCATCGTGATCTTTGATCAATTCCTCAATGTCATCACTGTCGACTTCAAGACCCATGCTGTTACCCATGGACACAATCTCATCCACAACAGAGGGCTCAAATCGTTCGAAATCTCGCTCAGCAACACATTCAGGCCAAAGTTTCTTCCATGCTGAGTTCAAGGTCCAGTACGTGACATCTTCCCAGGCTTTGTCGATGAGGCTGAGGCAATGAACAATATTAAAATGGTACTTCCAGAACTCCCTCAGGGTCAAAGACGTCTCTTCGGTGACATTAAAACACTTGGTGAAGAGTCCCTTAGTGTACAGCTTCTTAAAGATGGGAATTATTTCCTGGTCCATGGGCTGCAAAAGAGGAGTCGTGTTTGCGGGGAGAAACTTGACCTCAATGAAGTTGTACTCATTGTCCATTAGGTCAACCAAACTGGGAGGGTGTGCCAGTGCATTGTCCATCAGAAGAACGCACCTTTCAGGCAGGTGATTGTTGGAAAGATATTCCCTAACAGCGGGAACGAAAGCCTCATGCAGCCATTCCAAAAACAAGCTCCTTGTGACCAGACCCTTTGTATTAGCTCTCCACATCACGGGCAGTCTGGTCTTGTATACATTGTGCTGCTTGAATTCACGAGGGTTCTCATATTGGTAGACAACTAGTGGTTTAATTTTTAGATCACCACTTGCGTTCGCACACAGCAGAAGGGTCAATCTGTCTTTCATTGGCTTGTGGCCGGGCATAGCCATCTCCTCCTGTGTGATGTAGGTCCTCTTTGGCATCTTTTTCCAAAACAAGCCCGTCTGGTCGCAGTTAAATACCTGTTGTGGGACATATCCTTTAGCCTCCACGAATTTAGCGAAATCTTTCGCGAACGCTTCTGCAGCAGCAGCAGCAGCAGTGTAAGAACTAGCAGCCTCTCCATGCCTCACAATACCATTTTTCTTACAAAACCTTTCAAACCATTCTCTACTGGCTTTAAATTCATCACTTTCTCTACTCGAAGAAGGGTATTTCTGACGCAAATTATAATGTATCATCCTAGCTTCCTCCCATATGACCGCCTCGCTTACACTATCGCCTGCAAGTTGCTTCTCGTTCAACCATACCAGCAACAGCTTTTCCATCTCTTCCAGCACTTGAGGCCTCTGCTTGGTTAGCATCGTCACTCCACTTGCAACATTAGCTGCTTTAATAGCCACCTTCTGCTTCAAAATAGTCGAGATCGTAGAGCTTGGTTTATTGTACTCTGCAGCAAGATCGGTAACACGCATACCACGCTCATACTTTTCAATAATTTCCTTCTTCACTTTCATTTCAATCTTCCTCAAAACCTTCTTCCCACCAACATTCCCACCACTCTTCACTTGATTAGAGGCCATGGTTAATTGCAAAATTAGTGCAATGGCCACACTAGCTTGAGAGGAAACAACAGGAAATTTGGCACTTACAAGCGAAATGCTGCCGAAGGAGAAATCAGCCGTGCCCGTGTTTGACTGCCACCCAAATATTTGTTCACGACCAGATGTAAAAATGTTGCAAAAGAAGTCTCAATAAAGAAGAATATTTGTAGTTCAGGGTTGAAATGAGGGTGGAGGGTCCCTTGGTGCTGCTCTCTCTTGCATGCACGCACGCGTCGCAGAATTTGTGCCTCCACTTCCTTTAGCAAGTGCATAAGTTTCGTTTTCTCATCTGCAGGGTGTGGGTCTTGCCCCGGTTTCTCTTCTCAGTTGCATTGCATAAATAGCATTGCTGGCTTTCAGCAGACAACTATGGTAAGAACCAGCATTTTATAAATCAGCGTGTTTTTTTTTTACATCCGTGGGAACTTTTAGGAGTTGCGGGCGTCACTCTGGCATTTGAAGTCCATAGCACTTAAAGCAAGTTTAGGGTTGCCAGATCGCAGGTTGGCTCTGCGGCCAAACTCAAGTCAAAATACGGCCAAATAATTTTCTCTCACGGCCAAATTTTTTTATGCAATATAACATGAGGATATAGTGTTTTTTTGTTTTTTTTAAAACTGTTTTTAAATGATCAAATCATAAAAAATAGTCAACCAGGGGGCTCAGGATCGCGTGCAGCACTCACTCATCTTCTCCGGCACCTCCCGCCCGCACTCTGTTTCGCGCCTGCCTCTCCTCCTCCTCCTCCTCCTCGCTGGCTCATTCTCTCTCGTTCCCCAAGCGGCACCCTTACACGAAGGTTGGGGTGGGGTGGTTCTCACGGGGCGCGTCTGAGGCGCAGCTCCGGGCAGAGGGGAACGGGAGCGAGAGCGGGACGTGTGAGCCGAAAGCTGGAGTGGGGTGGAATGAAGAGGCTCAGATCCCGATCCAGACCCCTCACGGGAGCCCCCGAAAGCAGCCCTGTGCTTGTCCGGGGTCCCGGTGGGGCCATGGCTCGGCGGCGGCGGCGGCGGAGCTGTCAGCCGGGGGAGGACGAGGGTGCACGACGAAAGGCGCCGGGCGGAGGCGAAGGCAGTCGCCGCCCGAAACAACCGGGAGAGGAGAAGAGAGCGAAAGAGACGAGAATCCTAAAACACACAGGGCAGAAGGTTGCTTTAGCAGTGAATATCTACTAAAAGTTTGACTGGTTTAATATGGATTTATTCCCAGGTAATTGAAAGTCTTATTTCAGCTGGAAGAATTCTAGACAATGCTCTGCTTGCCAAGCACCTTCACAAAAGCAAAAAATACACTGTGTTGTTTCCCTGTGTCATATAATCTATAAATGTGGATATACGCATAATTTTATATTTTTATTTATTACTTTATTTTAGTGGTACTACCTGATACAAGCTATGTTTATTTTTTAATTTAATTTTTCCCTCGGTCCACCCTTTTCCTCGATTCTTGCACGCTCCCGCCGCCTTTGGAAAGCAGCAAAAGCAAAAGAAACCAGAAAAAAAAAAGGAAGGAAGAAATCTCGGTCGCCTTATTGTGAGAGGCGCCCTTTTCCCCCTTGGTTGGAACCTCGGCGGCTTTTTCTCCCTCTCTCGCCTCTTTCGCTCTCTTCTCCTCTCACGGTTGTTTAGGGCGGGGACTGCCTTCTCCCGCCCGGCGCCTCCCCGGCTGCGACTGTGATTCTCGATTAAAAAAAAAAGAAAAGATGGCCAAGAGTCCTCCTCACCATCGAGTCGGAGACCAGAACAGGCCTTGCTGGATCCGATGGTCTCCGCGGGGCTAGAAGGGCCGCTTCCGGTGACGCCAGAGCGGAGAGTGTTCTGCGTTGGGGAAGAAGATGAAGGCGGCTGGAGGCGGACTAGGCCCTGGAGGGAGCCCGATTGCCGCCCACGGGGACTGAGACTTTGGCGGGGAGGGAGGCAGGTGAGGGAGCGGGAGGAGGAGAAGGAGTCGCCGCGGGCCGGGGCTGCTGGCTGGCCCTAATGGCGGCTGTCTAGCCAGGCGCGTCCAGGGTGGCGCAGCCCCATGGCAGTCCCGCCTTTGCCCGCCTCGTTGGACCCTCCGAGGAGGGATCGAGCCCTTCCTCCACGGGCAGCGCGGCGGCCAGCGCTCGTTCCCCTCTGACTCGCCCGCGCCTGATTTACATGGAAGGTAGGTTGCTAATAAAGGAGAATATTTTGAAGCTCGGCATTGAAATCTTTGGTCCTCTCTAGGCTTGGCTGTTTTCTTAGGGACTTTTCCTTTACCCAAACTGGGTAACGTCATCAGTGCTAGCTAGTAAAGAGGGGGGTTTGCCCTGAGTTTATATTCTGATGGCTTGCCTAACAAAGAAGCGTGTTTGATATAAAAGGGGTTGCATTCTTAACCCAAAGCCTTTTTAAACCTCTCAACTAGACTGGGAACTTAATTCCCAAACCATGTGCAGAGCAGTATTCGGAGAGTGCTGGACTAGCATTGGAGAGTGCATAATTTTAAGAAGCCATTTTCAGGTTAGGATGAAGTCAGACATGTCCTACTCCTGAGTGGCTTTCTAGTAAAAACTGGAGAGAATCCAAGCAGGAAGGAACTGGTAAAAGTTGGAAAGTCAATTTCTTGAGCTTTTCCCGAAAAGATCCATTCTCCAATCTGTACAAGATAATTCTCTAGGAGTTCTTGGTGTTCTCTCAGCTTGTTTTCTTATAGACTTTTCCTTACCCAAACTAGGTAACACCATCAGTGCTAGTAAGAAGTGTAGTATGCACTCAGTTAATATATTCTGGTGGTTTGCCTGACAAGTGTTTGATATAAAAGGTGATACCCAAAGCCTTTTTAAACCTCCCAACTAGACTGGGAACTTAATTCCCAAACCATTTGCAGAGCAGTAATTAGAGAAGCTGGACTAGCACAGGAGTGTGCATAATTGTAAGAAGCCACTTTCAAGTTAGGGTGAGGTCAGAAGTGTCCTAGTCCTGTCTGGGGGGGCTTTCTAGTATGGAAAAGCTGGAGAGGATCCCAGCTGGAAGGGACTGGTAACAGCTGGAAAGATCCATTCTCCAATCTATATAAGATAATTATCCAGGAGTCCTTGGTGTTCTCTCAGCTTGATTGTTTTCTTATAGACTTTTCTTTACCCAAACTGGGTAACATCATCAGTGTTAATAAAAAATTGGGTTTTCTCCCAGTTTATATTCTAGTGGCTTGTCCTTTCACTATTAGTGGGGGCAGTCTTAGAGATTCTTTGGCTGGGCTCTTTATTGTTGGCTTCTTTGGCAGTTTCTTGACTGGGTTGTTGTTTACTTGATTGTGGTCTGATGTTAACCTTGGAGTTAATCTGTGCTGAACTGGGTGCTGACTGCTTGGTCTTTTTGTTCCTTTTTGTCTGGGTTGATTGTCTCTTTTGCATAGTCTATAAATGTTGTTAATGTCTGTGTGTCTTTTGACTGATTTGTCAGAGTGCCAAGCTTCTAGAAATTTCCAGGCATTTTTGAACTTGGCTTGTTCTAGGATGGTCACATTTTCCCAATTTAAACTATGGTTTTTAAACTCTATGTTGTGAAATTAAAGAATTTTCATCATGTCTTCTGACTGCTGCTTGGTGTTCAATGCCAGTCTTCTGCCTGTTTGTCCTACATAGTAATTGTTGGCAGTCCTTACATTGTATCTTGTAGATCAGGGGTCTCCAACCTTGGCAACTTTAAGACTTGTGGACTTCAATTCCGAGAATTCTTCAGCAAGCTTTTTCCAAAACAAGCCCATCTGGTTGCAGTTAAATACCTGTTGTGGGACATACCTGGATGAAGAATTCTGGGAGTTGAAGTCCACAAGTCTTAAAAGTTGCAAAGGTTGGAGACCCCTGTTGTAGAAGACTCCTGTTTTTTCTTCTGGGATTGTTGGGTCTCTCTCATCTGCTGGTGTGGCTGTCCTGGGACGAAGCCCCTTTCTCAAACCTGCTAGATCAGGGGTGTCGAACTCAATTATATTGAGGGCCGCATCAAGGTTTGTCCTTGGGGGGGGGTGCGTGGGGGGCGTGGCTAGTTTGACATCACTTGTGTCAGGGGCGCCTATTGGGGCCCAAGTGCTCTGCCAGCGAAAAAGGGCTCCCAAGCTTCGTTTTCTGCTGCAACGGCCTCCTGCAACCCTCTGCCAGCAAAAACTGAGCTGGGGGGGGGGGGGGGGGGGACATGGAGCCCTCCTGAGCTCTGTTTTCACTGTCAGTTGGGCTGGTCCTTTACTGTTTACAGGGTGGCCCAATGGGCCAGATGTAAGCACCCTGCAGGCCGAATGCGGCCCGTAGGCCTTGATTGACACACCTGTGCTAGAGCATTGAACGCACCGGATCAAGCCTGCTTCCCCACCCCTTTGTCACAGATAGGCACCCACTCACCTGTGGTCTCTTTCTAGGAGGGGGTTGGGCTAGGCAACCAGGTGGGGCTCTTGCAATACTGGTGAAATGAAGGTAGTCCTCGACTTACGGCCACAATTGAGCCTAAAATTTCTATTGCAAAGCAAGATAGTTGTTTAAGTGAATCTTGCTCCCATTTTACAACATTTCTTGCCATAGCTGTTAAGTGAATCATTGCCGTTATTAAGTTAGTAACATGGTCGTTAAGTGAATCTGGCTTCCCCATTAGCATTACTTGTCAGAAGGTCGCAAAAGGTAATCACATGACCCCAGGACACTGGAACCATTATAAATAATGAGTCGGTTGCCAAACATATGAATTTTGATCACATGGCCATGGAAGCATAAGTTTGTAAAATGGTCATAAGTCACGTTTTCAGGGACATTGTAACTCTGAATGTTGAGGGAGAGAATAATTTCCTCTCCTTCAAGTAAAGAGGGTCTCTGGGCAGAGAAACAGCTGTTCTATGAAGCAGATTGTTGTGTGTTCTTCAGCGGATTGGTGCAAATCTGTATCTCAACAGACCGAAAGTTTTGACAAACTGGTTTTCACACAAGCACAACATTCTGAAGGAAAGGGAGCAAAGGCAAATTTAAAAAGGCAGGTGTTTTCGGAAGTGAAAGTGGGTGGAATATTTGGCATATCATCAATTGTTTGGATGCCTAAACGAAAGATTGCCCTTTTGTAAGCCCTTTTCTGGGAAGCAAAAAGTGCTCATTGTTGTCAATCAATTTGGGAGATTAGCCACTTGTTGACCATGACACTCATAGCTCTGGCTTCTGTTTTTCTTGCAATCAATACATTGTACTTTGTGTTATGGAGAGGAATCGTGTTCTTAGATCACATTTAAAATAGTGGTATCGGTATCCTTCTTTGCAGTCATTGAATAGACTTACACTTTTGGCAATGTCACTGATTGTCTAGGACAGGGGTGTCAAACTCAATTTCATTTAGGGCCGCATCAGGACCTCCATGACCTTGGAGGACCGGGCGGGCTTGGCCGAGTGGGTGGATGTGGCCCAACTGGGTGAGCATGACCAGTTTGATGCCACTCTCCAAACTGCTGGCATGTTTCCTCTTCGCACTGGGTGGACCAGGACAGCCCCGCAGGCCGGATGCAACCACATCACAGGCCAGATCCAACCCAAGGGCCTTGAGTTCGACACCCCTGGACTAGGAAAGTCCTAACAATCATCAGGAATTTCTGTGTAACATATCTTTTGTGAAGGTAAGGGCTGAGTCAAATGATTGTGAATTCAGATTTTTCTTGAACCAGGAATTATTTTTAGGTCAGTGAGACATTTACAATTTGGGTGAAATAATGTAAACCATGTAGTCCTCACTTAGTGACAGTTCAAAGTTGCAGTAGCATTGAAAAAGGTGACTTAGGACCAATTTTCACATTTATGACCATTACAGCATCCTCAGAGTCACATGATCAAAATGTGGGTGCATGTATTTATTTAAAAAAATATATATATTGCCACCTATTCGCACATGGCGACTCAAGGTGGCTTAATTGTTTATGACAGTTCCACTGTCCCAGGTTCATGTCACCATTTGTAACCTTCCTACCCAGCTGCCCACAAGCAGAGTTGATGGGGGAAGCCAGATTCATCTAACAACACAATTCACTTAACAACTGCAGTGCTTCATTTAACAACTGTGGCAGAAAAATAAAAAAAAATGCTCATAACTCAGCAGTGACATTTTGGGCTCAGTTGCGGTTGTAAGTTGAGTACTCTCTGTATTGGTGTTCTTTAAGGTTTGTAGATAATATACTTAATGTGCTTTGAGCTACAGAAGCTGTTCTATGAATATGAAGTGCTGTATTTATTAATTTTAATTTTGCTTTCTTTTTGGCATGACCAGATAAGCAGAAATACCTTATTTTGCAAGATAAATTGGTGTTAAAAGAAGAAACGAAAGGAATCAGCCTCCATATTTGGGTGCTTTCACTCATCAGCTCCAGTGGATAAATCTCGACTGTCCTCACTCTTGCCCAAAGAAGAAGATGCCTGTGATAATTGATCAGCTCCAGATAAACGAAACAAGGGGTAGGTAGAGTGTTGTTCAAGCCATTGATCACAGCTACCCAACAGTTTAATCTCATGGAGGGGGTAAATATTAGCTTGTGGTAGTTTTGCTGTGACAGGGCAGGATAGACATTCCGCTACCTCCTTCCTCGTTACCAAGGCCAGAATAACAGAGTTTAATGTGGGGTGCAACTCTGCTTATAGTTTCTATAGTGATGGAACTGTATAATCCAGAGACGTTCTAGAGCAGGGCTGGCAAATTCCTGGCCCGTGGGCTGGATGCATCATGCGTTGGCCATGGCCCATGCCTGGTTTAGTGAAGGGGGGAAAGTCCTGATACATCACGTGACAACATGAGTTTGACACCCCTGTTCTAGAGAAACTCCTTTGGCTCCATCACATTTTCATAGCTGGTGTGGAAATTTTGATTGCTCAAAACTAGAATAGAAGTTGGTTGTGTATGTTGTAGGCTAATTGCTTCATTATGTAGATTTATTACTGTAGAATGCTCTGGATTTTTATTTATTTTTTGTCCTTTGAATAGGCTTCCCCTAGAATGTGTGACATTGTTCAAGGAAGGGTGCCCAAGTTTTTGTTTTTTTATTTTTTTTTCCCCTGATCCACCTAGTGATTGTACACTATTTTGACCAATAACTGAGGAGACAAAATAAGAAAAGGTGGATTAATTTTGGTCACTTGAACGTTTCCCATCATGGGAGGTGCCCTGAATTGGCCCATTTAGAATTCTTGATATCCCTGTCAACTTTGAAGCATGTCTATGTTGACGCAGCCATCTTTTCGTTTCTCAGCTTGCCACACAGTATTTTTTTTGGGGGGGGGGGGGGGGAGGAGAGGGAGAGGTTTGGAATGTTAGCCCAGATAACAAGAAGAAGAGGTCTTATTGTGAGAACCAAGGTCATCTCAATGGGTGTTTGCCAGAGACTTGAAGGAAGTGACCAGGGAGATACCAGAACACCTAATTTGGACAATGTGACCTGTGCTAAGGAGGGGAGGGAAATATTAATTATGCGAAAATCGCAGGAAATAGCTAGAGTTGGTTTTGCTTCACGCGTGCCGAAATGATGTACTCAATAAAGTTGTGCTGAAAGAGATCTGGTCTTCTCGATTTTGCTGGCTTGCTTGGATTCATCAATCTTGCTTCCGATACCTTTACAAGGTTTATTGGCAGTCATGCCATCCATTTCTTGGCTTCTCAGCTCTTGGCTGTCCAGATCCTTCCCAGTCCTGCTGTGCTTGTTGGTAGGATGTCCACTAGTTCAATACCTTTGTTGGTAATACGACCGGTTGCTTTCGTGGTGTGGAGACAATAACTTGGTCCTCAACACCAATAAGACCAAGGAGGCTTATAGTGGACTACAGAAGGAACAGATCAGACATCCAGCCCTTGCTTATCAATGGAGACCGAGTGGAGCAAGTGGCCTGTTTTAAGTTTCTGGGTGTTACCATAAAAGAGAATCTGACCTAGGGTGCCTACATTGCAGCCCTGGTCAAAAGGGCCCAGCAGAGATTATACTAACTGAGACTTCTCAGAAAACAACAACTGAATGAAAAACTGCTGGTGACCTGCTACTGTTGCACCATAGAGAGTACGGCACCTCTGTATAGTTTGCCAGTTGCACAGTGGCAGATAGGACACCACTCCAGAGGGTTAATGTCATTACCCAGAAGATCATTGGTTGCCTTCTCCCCTCTTTGGAAGAGCTTTATAGCTCCCGCTGCCTTAAGAAAGCTCAAAACATTCTCAAAGATCCATCTCATCCTGGGACCCCCCCCCCCCTTTTTTTTTGAACTATTACCATCTAGCAGATGGTACAGAATAATAAAAACAAGGACAAATAGGCTGAAAAACAGCTTCTATCCCAGGGTAGTAGCTCTTTTAAATTCTGCTTTATAGTGCAGTGTTGGTGCTGTGTCGGGGGGTTTCGGTTCAATGTGTGAAGGGTGAAGGATGTGTGCTTGTGTTTATTTTCATGGTCATGGTCATGGTGTGCACTGAAGATGGTGTTTGATTTTGTTGTACGAGGTGCAATGACAATAAAGTAAACTAAACTAAACTATTGACTTTTATTTGAAGTGAAACCTCTTTGAATTTCAGAGGAGGGGCAGATAGCCCTCAACTTACAGCCATTTGTTTAGTTGCGACTGCACTGAAAAGAGCAACTTTTTCATGCTTACGACCATTATAGGATCCCCACGGTCACATGATCAAAACTTGGCTGCTTGGCAACCAGGGCCGCAAGGTCAATGCGGGAAGCCAGAGTCACTCAACAGTTGTGTTATTAAATTAACCATTGCAGTAATTCACTTAACTGTGTCAAGAAAGGTTGCAATATGGGGCAAAGTTCACTTATCTGCCTTGCTTAGCCACAGAAATTTTGGGCTCCGTTGTGGTTGTAAGTTGAGGACCATCTAATCTCCCAAGTTCAAAAAAGGAGCAATTTCCACTTGTCATCACAATCTTTCAGTGTCTTACACGAAGAGCACATGTAGGCTTTGCTAGAGAAGGGGTGGGATGGCTACACAGTGAAATATTAAACTGGGCTGATTCTGACTGAGATGTTCCTTCCCATCTGTGTTACAGGAACCATGGCCACCACAAATCCTCTGGAGAACCTCCAAGTGGAAGCCAGCTGTTCTGTCTGTCTGGAGTACCTGAAAGATCCTGTGATCATCGATTGTGGCCACAACTTCTGCCGGGTGTGCATCACCCGCTGGTGGGAGGATTTGAACCGAGACTTCCCATGCCCCGTGTGCCGTAAGACTTTCCGCCACCGCTCTCTGAAGCCCAACCGGCAGCTCGGCAACATGGTGGAGATTGCCAAGCAACTCCAGGTCACCAATAAGCGAAAGATACGGGATGAGAACTTATGCGAGAAGCATAATGAAGTGCTTCGCCTCTTCTGTAAGGAAGACCAGGAGGCAGTTTGCTTAGCATGCGAGATCTCCCACGAACACCGTTCTCACACGGTTGTGTCCTTGGATGATGCCTCACAGGAATACAAGGTAGGATGTTGGCATTGGCACACAATGGCTTCCCTACAACCAAGAGGAGGAGTAAAGATCAACCATGACTAGCAGTGGGATGATATGCAGATAGTCCTCCACTTATAACTGCTCGCTTAGCGACTGTTCAATGTTACAATAGGTGCTGCCCATCTCCTGTGGAGACATGACCACATTTTGGTCTGTTAGCAGCATCTCACAGTCATGTGATCACAACTTACAATGTGTTTGCCAGAAATTGACATTTAGCGATAGCAGTTAGGCTTATACACCACTACATAGCCCTCAACAATCTGGGTCCTCATTTTACTGACCTCGGAAGGGTGGAAGGCTGAGTCAACCTTGAGCCAGTCAGGATCGAACTATTGGCAATGGACAGAGTTAGCTTGCAATATTGCATTCTAACTACTGCGCCACTGCAAAAAATGCTCCATAGAGAACAATGGATTCTCTTTTAACTACTGCAGTGTTTGCCATATGACTGCCACATTTGCTTAAAAGACTCTGCAATAAATAAATAAATTGAGACTGTCATGTGATGATCCACTTTATGACCACGACTTACAACCATAATTGGCAGGCTCCATTACTGTCATAAGTTGAGGACTACCTTTTCTTGGGTTCTGTATCAAACGAGTTTGTGTAGTATCGGTATATCTTGAAGTTTTTTCTGAAGTTTTGCTTTAAAAAATGATATTCAGAACCTGTTTTGTAACAAGAGCATTCGTGATCATGTCTTCTTTCGAAGTATCTTAGAACAACCTTTTCTAACCCAGGATGCTCCAGAGGGTATTGGGATTATAAGCAGTGGTGGGATTCAAAATTATTTACTACCGGTTCTGTGGGCGTGGCTTGGTGGGTGTGGCTTGGTGAGCGTGGCAGGGGAAGGATACTGCAAAATCCCCATTCCCTCCCCACCCCACTAACCTGCTTTCCAGCTCCATTCTCCTGTGCAAGGCAACAAAAAAAAAGTCCCAGCCAATCAGCTGGGACTTGGGAGGCAGAGAATAGATGGGGGGCGGGGCCAGTCATAGGTGGTATTTGCCGGTTCTCCGAACTACTCAAAATTTCCGCTACTGGTTCTCCAGAACCGGTCAGAACCTGCTGAATCCCACCTCTGGATAAGTTCTAGTTGTCTTAGTGAAGGTGAGTTTGCAGTTCTGTGGTTCCCACATAGCTAGAAAGTGCTAGTCTGAGAGGCATCTCTGAATTCACAAATGAAGGCAAATATACATGCGACATTCAGGATAATGTTGCAGGGCCCAATCTGGGTCGGTCTCTGGGACCAGAGGTTGTGTCTTCTGAGTTTTCGGACTCATGACCAGACAAATCCCCAACTTTAAACTGTTAAAGGCATTTTGTGTAAGCCTTGCCCTCTATTTGTTTTTCTGTTTTTAGTCCCTCCCGCAACTGCTGTTTAGGTATTCAGTAGCTTCTGGTGACCTTTGAGCAGTTGTTAACTTTTGAGATTTATTTTCAGATTTCTTTAAATCTCAATATTCCTCTGAATACCTACTTTTGCTTGGCAAACTCATTTCGGTTCTGGTTCTGTTACCTCCTTGGGAAGAGGCCTATTATATCCATATTAATTACATTAAAAACATCAGTGTGAAATAGAAAGCGGAACTATAGATGAAAATATTGATTATTGATTCTGGTTTGTTTAATAGAAAGTTAGTCAGGACCTTAGGCAGATATGAGGTAGAGACCAAACTTCAAGCTTGCATGCAAGACTGAGCTATGGTTTCTTCTATGAGATTGAAATGACACCTGTCCAATTCTGGCTGTGGGATGGTATGTGAATATTAATGACAGGGACTGGGTATTGGTTGCTTGGTCAAAGATCAATTCTTAAATTCATGGCTGAGTAAGATTTGGAATGGTATATATATATATGTATATTTGTTTTCTTAAGTTTTCGCGGGTACTTACATGTATGGCATTCAGCTTTGTTGGGTATTTTCCACGTCATTGTAGTTGTGCTTTTGTTGTAGCAGCGTTTGGCAGAATCTCATCTGCCATCATCAGGCTTCTGTAGTGATGGCAGATGAGATTCTGCCAAACGCTGCTACAACTTTAAAAGCACAGCTACAATGACGTGGGAAAATACCCGAACAAAGCTGAATGCCATACATGTAAGCACCGCGAAACTTAAGAATATATATATATATATATAAATAAAATCCTCTTCGCATCATTATCTGTATCTTCCTCAATCTAGGTTTCTCTGCCAGAGTCCTGGGAGTTTCAGGGTTCGGTGCTGGTTCTTTGCTGTTCACTTTTCCAGACAGAGAGCATTGAGGTTCTTCCTGGGAGTTGTTGGAGCTGAAAGTGTCCCAGTTTAGGAGTCACAGCCCCAAATGCTCTTACCACCACTGACACCATTTTGGGCTTTACTGTCCACATGCCCTCTAGTTCCTCTTGCAGGCTCTGGCACTTCTTCAGATTCTCACTCCTTCCATGATGTTACTGTCACAGCCTGCCCTCTTTCTGACTGGTATATTGTCTCTGTAGTTGGACTTGGGGTGGAAACCTCTCCATACTTTCTGAGGAGCTTCTGGGCCTTCACATTGGTAGGCTCCCTCTCCTCTTTTGAGTATGTGCTGCTGCTTTTGTAGCCAAGCATTTCTAGGACTACAGCATCTGCGCATGTATCGGTTGGTTAGTAACAGGAATTGTCATAAGAGCTCTGTGGGCATCTTTTTAACATATTATATAATGAAACTTCTTCCCTGAGCCTTGACAATTGTAGAGTTGTAATTGCAGGAATGTTCCAATCTCAGATGGCAGACCTCAGATAAAGAATGTTTCCAAGCAAATACAACTCAGGCAAACAAAGTCACTAATCTAAAGGAGGATTAGAGAGAGGAAGTAAACATATGTTAGACTTTAACTAGAGATAATTAATTGTATTAATTACTGTGCTAAACAGTAACGAAAGTTAAGCAGTAACCAAAGCTAACCAATAATGGAGGATAACTAAAAATGTGTATAAATGCAAGACTAGACTCCAATAAAGATCATCATGATTCAGTTGTTCATGATCAAGCAACTTGACTGCCTCATCATTACAACAGATAATCAGTGTTGAGGGTTTATTGTAGCTAGTGTCAACTTTGAATCGGATCAGGCCTATCACAGCCATTTTCTCAGCCTGACACACTTTTCGGGGGTGGGGAGGGAGGTTTGGAATGTCAGACCAGACATCAACCACTTACTATCTTGTGGGAACCAAGGTCATCCTACCAGGTGCTGGCCAGAGACTGGAAGAGGTTACCAAGGAGACCCCAGAACATCTAATTGGACAATGTGACCTGTGACCAGAAGGAAGGGAGCTGTCTAATCTTTAATTATACTGAAAGTGCAGGAAATAGCCACAGCTAGTTTGCTTTTCAGCTGTGCCAAAATGATGTGTTCTGTAAAGCAGTTCTTTGAGAACGCTAAAAGTCTCAGGAGATGCTGAATTGATTGGGTTCATTACTTGGAACCTTGGCAGCTGGTTTATCCATTGATCTGATGCTTCGTATCAGCTGCTGTGCTTGTAATGGATGGGATGGCAGTGACGTTCCAGCTTCAAGAATTGGCTGCGCAATCCAGTTTTGGCCCTGGGATGTTAATGTGTGGTTGATCTATCTCAAGTTGTGAGAGCAACTTCTTCACTATACTGTATTGAATTGTTGAGTAACTAGTTGTTTCTCAGGTTGTTTTGTCTCATCTATATATAGATTGTTCTAGTAGCCCACTTACTCTCAGATTGTTCTGGTTCTGGTCCATCTTAGATGGACCTTGTCAATCTGGGTGACATCTAAGCTCCCATTACTCTCCTAGTTCATGCCATTCTCTAATTCTGATATCTCACCTCAAAACAAGGTACAACTTATGTAATAATGCCATTTAAAATTAAGGAGCTAATTCAAGAGTTGAAGGCGATGGGAGAAAAGGAAAAGGGAAAATCAACTAATTTTCCAGGCACAAATATTGTACACACCCAGACATAGTTTACCTAGAACTGTATAATATGAATAAGATTACAAGGAAAAAGCTTAGATCAAGGGATTTTCAGCTCATCAACTCAGGTCAACAGTTTCAGATTATTCATCGACCCCTAAACTTGTATGAAAACAATTTAGTAAATACTGCTTTATTACTGCTACTGATAATAACAATTATGCATAACCCTTATTATGTTTTGGGGTCACTATTGACCATTTTGTGGAACCTGGTTGGATCAATCTGTAATCTATTTATTTATTGAAACCCCATGCATATTTAGCTGTTTGTTTCCCTAAATGACTGTTTCCTTCCTATTCTCCACCTCTTCTCGGAGAAGAGATGGCATTAAGTGGTAGGAACCAGATTGAGAAGATAGGCTGACTCTTCTTGGGATGGAAGACACAAGAAAAAATGGAATTGCCCTCCTTTTAAATCCTTAATGTAGGGCGAAAGTTTTTTAGTTTGATTCTATAAGGTAGGGATCACCAACCGTGGCAACTTTAAGACCTGTGGACTTTAACTCCCAGAATTTCTCAGCCAGTAAAGCTTTGCTGGCTGAGGAATTCTCAAAGTTGAAGTCCACAAGTCTTAAAGTTGCCACGGTTGGAGATGCCTGCTATAAGGCCATCGTGGAAACAGGAAATGCTTGAATTCCTCGGCTTTGCCAATATCTGCCCTCTATTCAGATTGGCAGGTGTGGTTTTGTTTGATAAACTCTTTGGTACCTGAACCTTTTTGGGAGGTTTTCTTCTTTTTCACTTCTGTTCCTTATAATCGGTTTATGATATTTATGTATTCATCAGTACAGCTTTTGCTCCTAACTACGCCTATGAGTTACGCCAACTTCAGGAAATCCTCATGTATATAAGCTGCATGCAGTGGAACACCATTGGCTGAACTTGGTTGTTTGTTTTGTCCTGTGTGCATTTTCCCAAAGCAATCTGGTCACGTAAGACTCTTGCCCTCATTCTTTTAAGCGACTTTTGCCAGCTCTGACTCAGATACGATACTTTTTATTTTTTATTTTTAAATTCAGGAAAAGATGCAGAAATGTTTGGAGCCCTTGGAAAAGAAATTGCAAGAGATCGCCCACTGCAAATCCCGAGAAGAAAAGAAGGCTGGGGAACTCAAGGCAGGTGTTGAGTCCTCTGTTCACTGTCGAAGGACAGAGTATTTATTCTTAATTTAATTCTTCACTGTAGCCAAAAGAAAAAAAAAACAGTTGTAAAGTGTAATGTTAAAACTTCAGCCTTTTGTATCTCTGTCTCCAGAATAGATTAGATTATATTAGATTGGAATAGAATAGAATAGAATAGAATAGAATAGAATAGAATAGAATAGAATAGAATAGAATAGAATAGAATAGAATAGAATAGAATTCTTTATTGGCCGAGTGTGACTGGACACACAAGGAATTTGTCTTTGCTGCATAAGCTCTCAGTATACCTAAAAGATATAAGGGATAAATCATGATCATAAATACATTCATCATGAATCATAAGAATACAACACTTAGTGATAGTCATAGGATACTAAATAAACAATCAAAATCATCCTAGGAAATTAAATAAAACAATATAAATTGTAAAGATACAAGCAACAAGGTTACAGTTAATTTATACATTTTTCTTTCAGCTGAGGGTGCTTATGACATTACAAAATCCTTAAATGATACCCAGGTCAGATAAGAAAGACCCCTCTTGGTTTCAGAAATGTTTAAAAGGTATAATATCCCAAATAGTAACAACACAGGTAGTCCTTGTTTTTTTTTTTAAAAAAAAAGTTTTATTGATTTTACAAACAAACAAACAAACAAACAAAACAAAACATCATTAAACATTAAAAACATAAAACCTCTTTCCATTGTAGATCTTTACAAGGCAGGTAACATATTGCTTTATATCACGTACTTATAATTTATCCCATTTCCATATAAACACGTAAATTCCCTTTACCAAATTCCACATTGTTTCTCTTTAATCATTATTCAATCATATTTCCTTTCTAATTTATCTGGTACTCAGTCATCACATTTATATTTTCCTCTGGCTTGTTTATAATTATTCTCATCTAGTCTTCCTCCGAGATTTTATTATTTAATTCTTAATTAAACACACACACATAAGACATAAACATAAAAACATAAAACTTTCTTCTAGAAAGTAACTTGGCCCCAGATTACCTCTTTTTGTATGGACTTCAATTGAATTCATGCTCTTCTTATATACCATTACCCTTCTTATTTACCATTCTATATCTATTATATAACTCCTCTCCACTTTTGCCTCATCTTAATTCTGTTTTATATATTTAATCTTGCTTTAAAGAAAAATATTTTTATATCTTTTGTCCATTTCTCCATTTACATCTGTCTCATTTCCAATTTAAGAAAGAATAGTTTCCCCTGGAATCACTAATCGGAGTATGATGCCTTTCTATCATTCCCCTGAATTAAAATTTAAAATAACACCTAAATCCCAATCAGATTCTGCTTAGTAGATTCTACTATTTCAGAAACCAATACTACAATAATAAATCCATAACAGTCAACACATTAGTCCATTAAACTCTATATTTAAACTAATATTTTAAACATTCCCTTTAGTATTTTATTAAAACTTAATATCATTCATTATTAAACCTTTTAAAGTTATACCTTGATATTTTAGTCTTTTATTAGATCTTAAAAAGTTCTGATTATCTACTTATAATACAAATACCACTATTACAATACTCATGTGTACTTTGCAGAATCCCCTTTTTTTTAAAAAAAAATCCCTTATATTACCCATTATCCCTAAAAAAAATTTCCTTTTCTCTATCTTGTTTTATACCTTTGTAACTTTTTTCCCCCTTTTCCCTTTCCTTGTTAGCCCGCCTAAACTTTTTACCCCCTCCTCTCCAAACCTCTGCCTTCTTGATTTCCCCTTTCTGTTGCATTCCTCTTTCCTTTTGCTTTCTAGCATTATGTTGTTTTTGCATCTTCTTTTTCTCTTTCATAAACATTTTTTTATTTCTTAAGTCCTTCCTTTTCGCTCCTCTCTTTCTCCTTTCTTTCTTAGTCACACCGTTTAGTTCATTAAAAATGGCTTCTTCTTCCTCGGCTTCTTCCAGCTGTTGTTTAATTTGTTGACACATGACAAGCGCCATATCTAGGAAACAAAGGGCTTCTCCCATAACATCTTTGCCTTCTTTCTTTATTTTTAAATATTGTTTTTTTAGTTCATCAAGAGATAGAGCCATTTTAAACTGTTTCTTCTTCTCTTTCTGTATCCTCTTCTTATTATTAAACCAATCAGTTATTTCCAAACTTAAAACAGTTCCCAAAAGTCCCAAAATCCCACAGTCATCAAACAGTCCAGGCAGAGTACAAGCTTCTTCTTTTTACAATTTCTCTTCTAGGGGTGAAGTCAAATTAGGGAAAGAAAAAACGTCCAATCTGTGCTTTAAGTCTTTCTTAGAATTAATTTCTATTCTCTTTATCTTCAAGGCATCTCCTCCAGCAAAGTCTTAGAGTAAAGATTTGTTTTCCCAAGCCTCTCCCTTCCCACTTATAACAAAGGAGTTTAGGTTTTACCTTCTATCAAAAGGCTGGTTTCCCTTGTCCATTTGTTAATTCCATAAGGGAGGGAGAGTAACTTCCCCTTTTCGTCACTTTTCTTCGCAGCTGAAAACATCAATCGGGAACATTATAGCTTCCAAGCCACTAGTTCCCAGGTGTTAAATATGTCATTAAGGTCCCAGTTCGACCAAGAAAAAACTTTCGTTTTAAAACTCCTTCTTCCTCCTGCGCATTCTTTATCCAGTTGCCGGCTTCTTTATGGTGGCCATAAAGACCACCGCTCCACCGTCTTGAGAGAAGGGGGTTATTGCCAGCTGGGGGGGTTGCGATAGCCTACACCCCCTGTCCGGATCCCCCTTTCTTCAGCTGCCCCAACAGGGCAGCCTTAGCCTCCAAATCCGTCAGGATCGGAGGCACCAAGGCGGCTAGCACAGCAGGGATCGCAGAGAAGGCGAATCCCTGCTGTCACCGAAGCCGACAAACCGGAAGAGCCCCAGGTAGTCCTTGTTTTATAGCCATTCATTTAGTGATCATTCAAAGTCACAATGGCACTGAAAAAAAAAAAGACTTATAACTGGCCCTCGTAAATACAACCGTCAAAGTATCCTCATGGTCACATGAACAGAATTCAGGCACTTGGCAACCAGCATATATTTACAAGGCTTGTCGTTGCATATATTTACAAGGCTTGTCGTTCCAGGGATCACATGATCACCATTTGCAACCTACCCAGCCAGCTTGGGGCAAACAAAGACAATAGGGGAAGTTAGTTTCTCATTAACGACCAGGTGACTCTTAACAAGTGCAGGTGACTCTTAACAAGTGCCTAACCATGGCACGAAGGACATACCATGTTTCTCCAACAATACGCCCCCGCCATAGGAAGACCCAGCATGTTTTCTAGGCATAAAATGAAATTAAGCCCCTCCCCCCCAAATTTAAGCCTAGTTTAAAACATGCAAAATTGGGGGGGGGGGGGAGGCGTGGGGAACTTGCCATTAGGAGTGCCCCACGGGCAGCTATGCCTCACCATCAGCCGCTCCTAACAGCCAATCATGGTGGAGCACGGAGGGCTCCCTTACCCCCACCTAGCGACTTTGCTGCAGACCCAGGTCAGCGGGCGGCGTCGGCGTGGATGTCCTCCAGTGTTTTGGCCGCTTCTCAGGCCTCTGTAGCTTCCACGGTTACCACTGATGCTGGCGCCTCTCTCGCCAGTGCCGTCTCCAACAACAGCGTCTGAGTTGCTCCCGCTTTTCCCCCATCCCTTTAACAACAGGGAAAAAAAAAGATTTTGAGGTACCTGGGAGTGCCACACGCTGCGTTTTGGTTTAATCCCGAGTGGCTGGGTGGGCGTGAGAAGAGCCGAGTGAGCGTCTCTGCTGCTGCTACCCTTGGTGCTCCAGCCTCAGGCTCTGCAAGTTTGCAAAAGTCCCAATGCAGCAGCCCGTTCCTGCATTCCAAGCACCCAGGCTGAGCTGCAGCTGTCCCTCTCTCGCCAGCGCTGTCTCCAACAACAGCGGCAGCAGCGGCGGGAACCGTGGAAGCATTTCAGCCGTTTCTCAGGTGGGGGAGCCACCTCTGTAACTTCCATGGTTCCCCCCGCTGCTGCCGCTGTTGTTGGAGACAGCACTGGTGCGTGGAGGGGAGGGGGGGAAGAAATTAATTCACCCCCGAAAAGACAGCCGTTTTTTTCGGGGCTCAAAAAAAAAAAAAAAAAAGACCCGGCCTTATTATATGAGAAACACAGTAAAATCAACTCACTTAACTCACTTCCATTGCTGAACAATGGAAATTCTGTCCCCAATTGTAAGTCAAGGACTACCTGGAAAGATAATTTCTCCGATAGGAGTCTGAATATAAATTCTTCAGAGATATTTAGAGGCATTAAGAACATCCAGAAAAGTAATGCCATAGTACTAAAGCTCATTAAAAATAACTGGCCTGTCCAAGAAGCTCAAGAAACAAGACATAGAAATGTTTTTTTCCCAATATTATCCAACTTTTTCTTCTTATGTATCTGCAGCGGAAGGTTGAGGACCGCCGTCAGCTCATCATTAATGAGTTTGAGGAGCTACACCTGTTTCTAGCAGACGAGCAGGACATATTAATGCAACGCCTGGAAAACGAGGAGAGGGAAATTTTACAGAAGTTGAAGGAAAATGTGACGGAGCTTTCAGAACAACGATTTGCCCTCAACAGTCTTATCACTGAAATCGAGGAAAAGTGTTTGCAGTCAGGCATGGACATGCTCAAGGTATGAGTTCATCCCCAGAAATTTTAAGTGCTTCTGTCTGTGAATCTCAGAACAACGTGTGTTCTGGGGAGAAACTGGGCACTTCTGGTATAATTCGGATTGTTTGGGCATATAACAAAAAAGCGAGTTTAGAATCGGAGGGAAAAATCTGGGAGAGTTTCAAGAAATTTCCACAGGAAAATGCTTTCTGAGAACATATCTGTACAACTTTTCAAGAACTCAAGGCAGCATACTTAAGTGCCTGGCTAACCTAGCTGTTTCTAGGTAGTCTCGAGTTATGACTGGACATTCAATGACCATTCAAAGTTACAATGACCTTGGAAAGGGTGCTTTATAGCCCATAAAGCCTTTCCAGCTGTTGTAAAATGTTGCACCAGGCCCCTCCACAGCCACATTTTTTGGTGCTTCACTATCACAAACAGTTGTCATATCCTGCAGTCATGTAGCTGAGATTTGTGAAGTTGTTTATTTTGCTGATTTTTGACAAATAAACCTCCCTTTGGGGAGAATGGAGTCACTTAACAACTGTGTGATTTGCTTAACAACCACCATAAAAATGGTCAAAAAATTGGATTCAGTCACATGGATTTCTCAATTTCTGACCACAACAATTTATAACTGAAATTCTAGTCCCAATTTTGGTCATAAATTGAGGACTTACCTGCATTTTACAGTGGGTAAAGGATAGTTAAGTTGAATGATGTAAAGAATAAATTCAAGATTTGGGAAGAGGGTGGTTGAGTCAGGGCTTCCTTAAATCTGAGTTCAGCATTGTTGGAAGCCTTTAATAGGAATGCTGGACTCTTCCATCTGTGTAAGTCTAAACTTATGCCAAAGTGTTCATTCCTTCCCTTAGAAGGCTCAAGAATTACAAGCTGATATTTACACATCACAATCACACTACAGAGTGTATAATAATAATAATAATAATAATAATAATAATAATAATAATAATAATAATAATAATAATAACAACAACAACAACAAAAATAAAAACCTAATCTAAACATTTAGTAAGTTAAATAGTTTAAAAATGCCACTATATAGATAGGACTAAATCACAAATGCACTGTTTGATTCAAGACAGTTACTGCCTTGGAAAAGAAACTGTTTCTCAATTTATTAGTCCTCATTTTAAGACAACTATAACGTCTCCCTGATGGTAACAGTTCGAAATATGAATGACCAGGATGAGAACAATCTGTGGAGATTTTTAGTGCTCTAGAGAGGAGTCTGGTCTTCGCAATCTCTTCCAAAGAAGAAAGAGAGCAACCAATGATTTTTTGTGCTGTGTTTATAACTTTCTGGAGCATCTTCTTATCTACTGCAGAGCATCCAGCATACCACACCGTTACACAGTATGCCAAAATGCTCATCTAAATAGCTAGGAAAAATGATTGAAATAAAAGAAGCAATACTGCGTGTTCACACAGGGAAATTTAATTAGCTTTGAGTGTCTGCTACAGCTTCACAATTGCAGTTTTCTTTCATTTGAAGTGATTTCAAATGCCAGCTTTAGGTTACCTGTCAAGGTTGTGTAAGCCTATCTTGTTTCCTCTGTACATCCTCTTTTAACTAATATTTATTTGATGGTTGATGAGGCTAGAGCTCATTTCTCTGCCTTTGTGAATGTAAGTTGTATAGTTCTTGTGGCTTCCTGTTTAAATGTGTTGGTTTCTAACTCTGCAAACCTGTTGTGAGAGGACAGAATAAGTTGATGGGATCCCCATCCCATGTGCCAATCCTTTTGGTGTAATAACTTCCTATGCAAGTGGGATTTTTAAATTTAATATGTGGGTTTTCATAAGATCAGATGAAATCTTAATATTATTTCCTGTCTTTATACAGGACGCGAGGAGCATATTTGAGAGGTAAGGAACAAATTCCTTTTCAATGAATTCAGTTGAACTACGTCTTATAGAGGCTGGCAAGATTGTTGTTGTTATCACTAGAGAAGCAATACAACTAACTTAAAAATGAAAGTCAAAGTTGAGTATCTGGAGAAATGTGTATGTGTTCCTATATTGACACCATTTTTAAAATTCATTTAATTTTTTAAAGTGAAATTAAGGTGGGATACTTTACACCAGGATTCACCATCTTTAGTGACATTTACTATGATACTTGGGCTTTGAATTGCATTTTGGGACTAATAAAAAAAATAATACCAAGAAAAATGTCCATTTAGCTTAATGTGAATTTTATTTGCAATACATTACTAAAAGTAGTTTGTAGCATCTGTTTCGATGTTATCAGTAAGCATACAACATCGAGCTCTTATTATAAATAAAGTAAAAACAAACAAAAAACTCAAAATGGCAGACTGTGGATAGACCACTAGACCAGCGGTTGCTTGAGAAAATTGAGAAAATTTTGGTGGGCCGCAGAGAAATCTCACTCCCAGAGCATCCCCCCAAAGCAATTAATCCAGGCTGCGCAGAAACACAAGGCTGCACCGCCCACATGGCCTGCGGAAACCCTCCCCGTCCACTCCTTACCCGACAAACTTGCCTGCTAAATTGCTATTTTTCTTTTTTCCGGCCATCATCTGTTCTGCTCTGCTGGGAGATTTAGATTAGCTAGGAAGCAGGAAATGGTTGGATTTCTTGCTTTCTATCTACTCTTTAGATCTTCAGCTCTGCTTTTAAGCACAGCTGAACCTCCCTTAGGACTGAAGGTTTGCTTGCAAGCAAATTCAGTGCAGACTCACGGCAAGCAAATTTGAGAGACTGAGCTAGCTGATGGCAGATAGATAGATCACTCAATGATTCTGTGAGCAACTCAATCTGCCTGCTTTGCCTGATTTGGGGTAACAGTTGCTCTTTTTTATAAAAAAATCAATATTTACATACATGGTGTGTTGTGAGTTAATTTTTGTGAGTTTGCTTGCAAGCAAATTTTATGTGACTGTCTGAGCTAGCCAATGGCAGATAGATAGATTTCTGAATGAATCTGTGATTCTGTGAGCAACTCAATCTGCCTGCCTGCTTTGCCTGATTTTGGGTAAAAGTTGCTCTTTTTTTACAAAAAAAATATCAATATTTATATCAATATTTATAATATTTATATAAATATTATATAAATATTTTAAATATTAAATATTTATATAATTATTTTATTATATTATTTAATTATATTATATTATATAATTATATTGTTTAATTATGTTATATTATTATTATTTATATAATTATTTATATCTAATATTTATATAAATATTTATAATATTTATATACAAGCCATACCCAGCCAGTCACATGACCACCAAGCCACACCACAAATTAGGCCATGCCCACAGAACCGGTTAGTAGTGATCTAAAATGAGTTTGGTGGTCCCTGAGGTCCAAAAGGTTGGCGACCCCTGCACTAGACCATCTTTTTCTGCCATTAGTTTTCTGTGTTTCTGTGTCTTTGGCCACAATCGGATAACTCTGGAATTCAATTCAATAAAGGTGCAGATGTGAAACAGAGGTTTGCTCAAGATGTGTAGCTCAGGGGTCTTCCAACCTTGGCAACTTTAAGACTTGTACACTTCAACACCCAGAGTTCCTCAGCCAGCTTTGCTGGGAGTTGAAATCCACAAGTCTTAAAGTTGCCAAGGTTGGAGACCCCCCCTGGTGTAGCTGAACAGATCTTCCTCAATCCAACCTGATTATAAATAGTCCTTGACTTACGACCACAATTGCTGTTGTTAAGCAAGACAGTTGTTAAGTAAGTTTTCCTCATTGTCCTCCTTGGGACTATCATCAAGTTGTTAAGATAGTAACACAATTGTTAAGTGAATCTGGCTTCCCCATTGAACTGTGGAGTCACAAAAGGGGAGTCACATGACCTTAGGACACGGCAACTGTCATAAAGACGTGCCCTTCGCCAATCGTCCAAATTTTGAGGATGCTGCAGGGGTTATAAATGTGGGAAAACGGTCATAAATCACTTTCTTTTCCCAGTGCTGTTGTAACTTTGAACTGTCACTAAGTGAACCGTTGTAAGTCACGGACTATCTGCAACTAGCAGAGAAAGTTGTTTCGGGAGTGTGGCCTGTTTACCAGCTTTGGCTAGGAAGCCAGGTAAAGCCTTATTTAGGCAGAGATAGGCTGGTGTTTTAAAAAAAAAAGAGAAGAGAAAAGTGGGGTGCATTCTGAGAGTTGAGGCTGACTGGATTGTACCCAGTTGCTCTGTCCTTTTCCTTGCAGATGTGAGGAGGCGGAAGCCCAAGGGTCGAGTCAGGTCTCCATTGAGCTGGAAAAGAATTTCTACAGTTTCCCAAGGCAGTACTTTGTCCTGCGCAAAATTATTAAGAGCCTCACAGGTGAGTTACGACTCTGCCTCCGGTGTCCCCACCCCTGCCCCCCCCCCGTGTGGACGGAAAGAGCTTTAAGGAAGAAAGACTAGCCTTTTTGATCTGGAATCTGCCAGGTAGTCCTCGACTTACAACCATGGTTGAGTCTGTAATTTTGGTTATAGGTTCGAGGCCATTGAGCAGGTCACTACACGGTCTGACTTTATAGCTACATCCTGGCTTTCCCAGGCTTGAACATTAAATGGCATTCAGAGTGTCTCGGGATGGGGGAGACCCTGGGAGGTCTGTAATTTTTGAACGGTCACTGAATGAATTGTTGTTAAGCGAGGACTACCTGTATTTGCCCGTTCACTAAATAATCACCACGGGCATTGCAACTATTACACAGTGTCCATTTATTAGAAGGCTAATGCCTCTGGCTGCTCCTGTGGGAGTACACTTCCTGCTCCAAATGTTTATTCTGGAGAATGTGGCACATTTCCAGGCAAAACCATCCGTTTTCTAAGGAAGATTGTGGCATCCAGAAGTGCTATATCCCTTGGGTTATACTTTGGGACAAAAAGCATTAATCAGAAAAGTTTGTCAGCTGGATCTCCCAGTATCTCTAATGATCTATCATACAATGCTGTGAAATAACAATTGCTAATGTCTTTTACAATCTGTTATTTTATAGATTTATTTCTGAGAATTATGGAATTTGCTATCACAATACATCAGGAAGGTAGCAAATTTGGAAGGCAATTCGAACTAGTCATGTTACCCAGTGTAGACTTTTTGTAAATAAAGAACATTTCCTCAGAAAACCAGCTGCTGCATGGCTTATATATCAAAACAAATGTCTTATACTTTTAGCTGCTTATTTGTCTGCCAAATTGTAGCTTATTGATTTCACTAGACAACAAACATTTTGCTCCCTAAAATCTTTTTGGTGTTATCTTATAGATTTTTGGTTGCTAATTGCAAAAATAACCTGAGAAGAAAATTGAGAAGAATCTATGGTTTTCGTATCATGTACAGTTCTATAGATAATCTTCTGTTTTTACACAAAGGCAATGTACAATCTTCAGCACTTGTTGACAATGCTGCAGATACGAAAGAAACACATGAATACTTCTGGAATATCTTTAGAAATCTAAGAGCATTGGCTCGGCTTCATGGAACTGAACAATGAACAACGAACTGTTGTTACATATGCAATTGGGACAGCCATGCAAGGGATTCGTATTACATTAAAAAGAAATGGCCATGCTAAAAACATTTGGTTCCAGGACTGAAAAACATGGCAGGTGAACCTCTTGTTGACCCAACAGTTATTATTTCCTCCACTCCACATAAAACTCAAGACTGATGAAAAATTCTATGACAATGATGAACAAGGAAGATGATGGTTTTCGTTATTTGAGACAAATGTTCCCAAGAATAACTGATGCCAAGATTAAGAAAGGAATTTTTGTTGGTCCACAGATCAGATATGTCGTCAGTAACAAATGGTTTGAAGATGTGTTAGTGGGGCCAGAGAAAATCATGTGAAAAGCATTCAAGGATGTTGATAAGAATGTTTTTCGCAACTATACAGCAACAAACTATATTCAGCTGGTTGACAAACTTCTTACAGCATACAAGATCGTGAAGTGCAACATGTCATTGAAGATTCATTTTCTGCATTCACACTTGGACTTCTTTCTCCAAAATATAGTGCATTCAGTGATGAACACGGTGAGAAAAATGGTATCAGGGCAACTGGAATCCATCAGAGCTGGCTGACTATTGTTGGACACTGCAACAAGATGCATCAGACACTGAGTATAAACAAGCCTTTGGAACTAGATCCTCTTCATACCTATTCAATTGAGAAGAATCTATCTTGAAAGGGTGATTTGAAAGCAGCCCCTTCTGTTCTTTGGAATACAGCGATCCTATCAGTGTTACTTTTTCCTTGATCTCAGATGACCTATTGAAGATCCCACATTTTATAAAACCACAAACGGTAGCATTTATTACATTGTTACCATTTGCCACTTCTTGAGACAGGGCTATGTAATCTCATTTTACCTTCCATCATTTAGGATGTTCTGCACACATTTAATACATGCATATAATAATTATTCACCAAGTATACCTGTGGAGGATGGGAGAATGGTTCTTGCAGAAGCTTCTTCTACCACCAGACTTTCCAAATAAGCAGTCTCCATCTTTAATGCACTGACACAATGGCACATCTTCTGGAGAATTTGTCAGAAGATTGGAAAATGCTTCCAGATCCTCTTAACTGATCTCCGATGTTGATCTGCAGAATGTGGAGGTACAAGTCCTTTTTCCTTCCCTCGGAGAACTGAAGTTTCTACTGAATCTCAAGGATCTCACATTTTAAACCCTGAACAACCTGATTTGTCTCTACAGGATCTGGATTTCCAAGTAGTATGGGACAACACAACCAAATTGCAGCGTATCAAAAGTCAAGGATGATGGCTCTCAGTTCTTTTTCTAACATACTGTCATTGTTGAGGCACCACAGTCATGTTCACAGAACAGACAACATTCAGTTCCAGTGGATTAAGAAGGAAAGGAGTTCATGGAAGCACTCGGAAGATTGCCCTTAATGGATTATAATCTGTATTTTTAATTTTTTTTACTATGTTATTGAAGGAAAGAAAGCAGCACTGTTTTTCTATAATATTTAGAGGCAGATTGCGTGTAGCACAAGCCTACGGTACAGAACTAGAGGTATACAGAACAAATTACACTGCCAAATATATTATCTGCTGCATTTATCTTTTTAGTTAAACCTATTAGCCCTCTACCATCTTTCCTAGCTATGTTCACAGACCAAAGGAAGAAAATATTGTAAGCGTTTCCTTTAGTAGAGTGGACTATTTAGTTTCTAAATGGAGGGCGTACTGGATGTGATGCATACGCTTGAAACTTCATGGATTTTCAGCAAAATCAAATTTTTTTGTTCTCAGTAATGGAATTAAACACTCACTCAAGCATTCTCTAATCACTTCACAGTTAAATGTATTAAAGAAAACTGCACCTCGGTTCCAAGGATAAAAAGTCTTGAAGGAAATTCTTTCAGTCTCATAAGCAGCAATTGCAGTAGACAACAGGACTGTGATGATTTTGGCCCATTTATGGATCACCTGAATTGCAAGTACTATAATCATTTGGGTAGCCTTCATTGTCAACTATAATCAGTTGGGTAGCCTTCATTGAGTTTGTAGTCCCATCCTAGTCAGTCAGTCATTTTTCTGGAAGATACATACGCTATTATTCAAAGACACAATAGAGACTTTCCCATGACATCTGGCAGAATTTTTATTCTAGCTATGTTGCTAGACCAAAGAACAGACACTTGGGGCTCATCCTGGACATGAGGAACTGTTTCCTCTCATCAACATTCAGGATATTCCATGTTATCCTTCCACCATTACAAGAAGGGCAGTGCTTTACATCTGTCAACCTGGCTTGATATTGTAGGTGTATATTCTCACATCAATACCATTTTCAGCCATCAAAAATCCTGATGACTCGCCTTCAGCTAAACCATGGCTTTGTGGTTTTTCAATATCTATAACAGCAATAGTGGCATCTCTACAAGCATGAGAAGGTGATTATCAAACAGTCAGCGTGGCTGTTGATAATTTCCACCAGAAAATAATTATGTAGGGCATATGTATGGCCCTATTCTTGCTTGAGTACATAAGCTTGAAAGTTGACTTCAGAAGGAATCGTACTTCTCTTTCTCTCAGGTTCCAGAATCCCTTGTAACTAAGATCGTCGAGATTGACTTCAGACAAAGTGGATACAATCTCTACACTGGTCCCATGTATCCGTTCCTTGAGTCCAGTTTTTGCTCATGTGTTCTTATACCTCCTGAATCACAAGAGTGCAAATTACAAGACTCCTTTTGTGACTTTGGTGTTTGGTACCTCCTACTGGTTACAAAGATATTAAATATCGGTCAGATGGCACTTTACGTCCTAGAAGAGTAGGTACGTCACTGGAATATGTGGACAATTTGGTAGAAGACACACAATTTGATCAAACCCGCCTCTCCAGCTCTGATTCTGGATTCTGTTTCATAAAATGGTGGACATATTGTCTATTCCTAGGAATAAAAGGGTCATAGTTAAAGAGGAAAGATGTTTCATATCAACAAGCGAAGACCTCTAATGCTATTTAAGACTTAATTATTTTTGGAAGTATTACTGTTGGAAGTATCCCTGTTGGGCAACACAGTTACATGGGCAGGAAGGAACCAACTTCTCCCCCTAATTATTACTTTCACTACACCTTTGGAACTGATGCATGAAAGAAGTGATGAAGGTTCCTGGATGCCCATCAGATGCTCTAATCCAGGGGTGTTAAACTTGCATCATCACATGACGTATCGTGACTTTTTTTCCCATTTGTTAAAATAGGGGTGGGGGTGTCTAGCACGTGACCTATCTGGCCCGTAGGCTGCGAGTTTGACCCTCCTGGTCCTTGCTTACATGATGTGTATGGAAAGTGATAAAGTGATGTAGTTACACTTTTCTGGCATTGTTCCTCCAGCAGGTGTTCTATTTGCCACTGTAGCCAAACTCAGTTTCTACATTAGTATTGCAGCTGGTTAAGAGGCTCCAAAATCCTTTTCATCCTTGTGACCAGAATATTTCAAGTCAAAGACACACAACTGATTTACATGGTTTACATGGTTCTGTGTTTACTATAATAGCACACATCTGTCTACCAAAAACTTGTTGGAACTTTATAAGGACTGAATGAAATACCTGGATTTGCTGCCACTCACATTCATGGTGTGGCAGATTGAGACCTGAATTCTACTTGATTTCAGATGGAAAGACTTTAATACAACACAGACATTTTGCCTGTAAAGGGTATACTTTGGATGGCAGACATCCATGAAGTTTGCATTATGTTACCATTTTATACTTGGTTGTTTTTGTTATTTCCAGCATCGCAAGTCTCTTTTTTTTCCTCAATAAAAGTGGATGTCACCTTAACATCCATGTTTAGATAGGCAGTGCTTCCATTTTCTCAGATAATACCGTTCACGAAGAGATTATTGAGTCTCTCTCTCTCTTCTTTGCTTCTAGCCTGGAGTTTCAATATTTACATTTAAATCTGTTGAGCTAAAAACTTGTTTTTTATCATTCCTTGGGAAAAATTACCTTCCTCATGGCAATTGCTTTAATTTGTACAGGGAGGGAGATACCTGCTCTCAGAGTTGTTCCCCCATCCAAGCTCCATCCTTCAGCCACGTATTTCTTACCTCTCTAAATTTTTCCCCCCTCCTTTGCAGATTATTTCACTAACACATTCAACAGTTTAGAACATTCTGTCAGCTTTGTTTGGAAGCCATATTAGCACCAAAAGCTTCCATACTGCCACATTCCTGTGCCTGGGAAATTGGGAGGGGGGATTTTGTAGAATGGTTGTTGTTAGACATAATAGCATTCTTTTTTTTTTTTTTGAAAATTTTATTTGGGTTTTCACAAAAAAAAAAACCATGATACAAATAAAACATCTTTTTTTGAAAATAGCATGGTCCCAGGTTACACTTCATACAGACACAAACTCAATTTCATGTTCACTTTTATGTTCTATTCCATATCTTATTACTGTTTTACATTTTCTACATAGTTTTTCTTCTCTCTTAATTTTCTCAATTTTATTTTAATTATCTCATCTCAATTCAAATCATTATATTTATACTTTTGTCTGTCCTGTTTCAATTTCATATTTTCTTTTCTCATTAAACCAATTTTCTCCTGTAGTTACTAATTGGAGTATGGCACCTTTATATCTTTTAATTTTATCCATTCAACTCTTATTTAAGCTTCAATATATACCTTGAGGTTATAACATTCAGTATAATACATAACTTCCAATCGAATTCTGCTTGGTACATTCTTAAAATACACACTATATTCTTAAAAAGTGATTATAAATATATATAATTAAAACACTCATTCCATTCCAATTCAGTTCTATCATTAATATTCATTAAAGTCTTAACCTCTTTAACATTTCTTTTCTATTAAATATCATACTTCCTTGGGAACACTTATAAGCTTTCCGTAATTAATTTTTTTCACTATTTCTCTTCCCTAATATTTTATAAAGCATTAAATAATTAAAATGTTCCCATCCTTTCCTAATTCAATTCTCTCATTCATTTTATTTCATTTATTTATTAACATTTTACTAGATTACAATAACTATTTTATCCATCATTTTAATCATGCATTGTTTCATATTTTCTAAAATTATTTCTATTTCTAATATAACAATACTATCTTATGTACCTTTGCAGAATCCCCTTTTCAATTAAATTTTCATCCATTATCTCTAAATAGGCCCTGTTTCTCCATATCTTGTTTCTGTCCTTTATAACTTCTTTTCCTTTCCTTCTTCCCTCTCTTCTTATCCCTCCCCTTTTTACCCCCTTGTCTCTCTAGTTCTAATTCTCTTCTGTATTCCCCTCTTCTGTTGCTTTCTAATATTATACTTATTTTTCAAGTTATTATTCCTTTTCTTGGTTGTTTTTTCAAATCTTAAACTTTTCATTCTCTTTCCGCCCTTTACTTTTTTTCCCTCACATAAAATTATTTGTTTATTAAAGATGGCTTCTTCTTTGTCCCAGTCTTCTTGTTCTGCAGGCATTTCTTGTTGTTTCTCATAGTTCGAGATTTCCATTTCTAAGAATTGAAATACGAAGCCAAAAGAACCTCTCCTTTCTTGTGCACCTTCTTTGTACTTTTTAAATTCCATTTTCAGTTCATCTAAAAGTAGTGCCATTTTAAACACTTTTAAACAACCACCCAATTGATTTTAGTCATTCAAATGCAATAACCAAAAATCCAGAGATCAACAAATAATCCAAATACTCCCAAGCTGTTTCTTCATGCTTCTTTTTTCCACTTTCTCTTTCTGGGGTTTTACTATTTTGTTGCCAAGTTTCAGTTAAAATGTATCTTTTAGAAGTCTTGTTGAGGTTTTACTGTAAATTCCTTTTAATTCCAGGCAGTCTCCTCCCTTTTTTTCCAGATCATGCCCTTTTATTCTTTTTCTCTCCTTTCCTGCTTTTAAAAGCTTTTAAGTATCCAGAAATCGTTATTGTCCTTTTGACATTTTATTTTCAGCTTAAATGCCTACTGATGTCAAAGTGGATTTTTTGTTTCCAATTTCTCATTTAAATCTCTTAGCTGTCAGTATAGGGAAAGGAAGAGAAGAAAAAAAAAAGAATCCTTTCTCTTTTCTCTCTTCTTTGCTGCTTCAAAATCTTCTTTGGGAACAATGTTACTTTTTTTTTTTTTAGTTTAAATTCCAGGGTACCTTAGTTGTTGCTTTTGCAGTTTAACCCAGTCAACCAAAACTTTCTTTTCTTCTCTTCGTCCTGCACATTCTTTTCCGGTCAAGTTCTTCTTTGAGGTGGCCATTTCTGACCACCGCTGCAACCGCCTTCGGGAAAGGGAGTAATGGCCAGCTGAGGAGGAGAGATGCGGCTCTCCTCAACCCTGCTGGCAGTCTCCCCCCTCTTCACCACCTCTACGGGGTGGCTTAGCCACGAAACCAGCCGGCTCGGGGCGCTCCAGCTCCATGACCTTTATAGTCAAGGTCATGTTATTCCTGCACCTGGATGAGGAGTGGTTTAAGGGAGGTCTCAAGTTGGAACGGATGGTGACTGGGCCATGTGATGGAGTGATGGGTGCAGGGGATGGATTTTGTGTTTTTTTAGTTATTGGAGGAAAACCTGGAATTCTCAGATTTGGGTTTTCCTAGATGTGCCAGTATGACAACTCTAATAAAATGGAACTTTGAGAAAATGTCTGTCTCAGTGTTTTGGTGTTGGAGTTTGTTTCCCTGGAACGCTGACACATTCACACTACACCCTAAATCTGGAGATGATTTTATCTTCGTTCTATTGTATCACATAGCAGGAAAGGGAGGGAGGAAGGAAGGACCCACTGCTATGGAAATGCATTCTTGAAATTCTGAAGCTTTGCTCTGTCACAGCAAAGCAACTGAGTGTGAAGTCAGTTTATCAAGATAGTGTTACGTTCTGCTGTTTTTCTCAAATCTGCCACTTCTACTAGCCTTAATGCCAAATAGCTTTCATTTCAGTTCTCAGTGTTTATGAGGCACTATTTATTGCTATTAGCTCCGGAAAAGACTCCTCTTTTCCTCTCCTCCGCCTTTCTGAGCACTTCCACACCAAGAACAAGGTTTATAAATCACTACGTTTGTGAATTACAGATGAAGTGTTGGCTTCTTACCCATAATTATTGATTGGAGTAGTTTATCTGTTAGTGCTACAGTGCATTCTGTTCTGGTGCCAATGATATTGGTTGGTATCATTAGGTTATGTTAAATTGATGAGACTGGTGACCTTTGTATCTAAAGATACCTATTGGTATAAGGATATGTTTTTGCCTAAAATCCTAGGTAGTCCAACCGATGTCTGTATGGCTGCTATAATTATATTTCTGAATTCACAGAGGGCCACTCAGAGAACTAAAGGTACGGGTAATAATCAGTTTTTATCTTGCTGAATCAGACCACAGTTCAGTTTCTCCTAGGTAATGGGGCACCCATGGGAACGAAGGCATCCAGACTAGCAGCAAGGTCTTGGGGATGTGGGAAGTATAATTTAAGAAAAACATTTTCAAGCAATTTACTTGAAAGTATAGAACTATCCTAGATTGTTATTGTTTAATTTTTGAATGAAAAAGTTTTTTAAAAGTAATGCCTGATTTTAAAAACAATTGGCAGAGTTTAGAATTTTGGTATCCATTGATACTTAAGTTAATACCACTGTTTGGTTTCTGTTAAAAGTTGGACACTTTAGATTTGTAATCTCACAAACAGCACAAGTCACATATTGCCCTTCCTTGGGCTCTTGTAGTGTATTCTACTTGGAAACAGCATAGAAGACAAAATATCTGCTAAGCAGTGAACAAAATATCTGCTAGCTGGGTAACTGGGACTCGCTTGGAAGAATAATATATTTTATTGGTACTTTAGAAGATGCACTGACTTCTAGTGTATTTTTAATTAAAATTCAAAAAGTAAGGAATCTTTTTGGGTGGGGACAGGAGTATATAAATAAATATGTGTGCCCCACCCCGTCTGTGTGTTGCAGTTGTCTTCCAACATTCCTAAAGTAAGACATTCAATTGAAAGGGTTTTGTTTTTTTTTGTCTCGGGCATACCTCATCAAAGGAAGATCCTCTTGTGTCCTCACTTTGATTTGCCTGCTGCCCCAAGAAAATGTTTTAAATATGTGTTTTGAGTCTTTTATGCTTCTGAAGGTTGCAAGGTATTTTTCCTGCTTCCAGGGGTTGAAGGCAGCATGGCAGATAACAGATAATCAGAGATGGAAGGGACCTTATAGGTCATCTACTCCACCCAAGCAGGAGACCCTACACCATTTCTGACAAATGGCAGTCCAATCTCTTCTTGAAGGTCTCACTCAGGTGATGGCACTCCCACAACTTCCGAGGGCAACTTCTGTTCCATTGTTCTCACTGTCAAACTGGCAGTCATAAAGTAATAGCTCTCCATTTCATTGAGTTGTTCTGTAAAGTGAAGAAAATGGCTTCCAGATGAGGACCATACTGGTAGGAATCTCCAACCTTGGCAGCATGATTTGTGGACTTCAAGTCCCAGAATTCTTCAGCCAGCCATGCTAGCTGGGGAATTCTGGGAGTTGAAATCCACAAGTCAAGGTTGGAGAGCCCTGGACTATGGAGAACTAAGACGACTCCATGGAAGTCCAAGCCTACTTAGAGATTGAAGTGCACATGTGTCGGTTGTGGATGCTGCTTTTTTTATTATTATTATTTGCAGCCTCATTTCATTGTGTAAAAGAACCTGCTTGAACGTTGCTATGGGGGAAGGCTGGGGAATTGATAGCAAAAACCAGATCTTAAAAGACTTGTAATGGCTACGGTCCAAATCGGCTGGGGGAATAAAATGAGCCAAGTGGACAGACTGTCATAGTCCAATCATGAGAGAAATGGCAGAGATGAATATATGTTCTTTGTTTCCCCTGCAGGAGATTTGACCCTCGACCCGGAAACAGCTCACCCCAACTTAGTGATCTCTGAGGACCGCAAGAGCGTCAAGTTTGTGGAGCAGCGCTTGCGAGATCTGCCCGATAGCCCGAAACGTTTTACCATCTATCCTTGTGTGCTGGCCACAGTAGGTTTTACTTCAGGACGTCACTACTGGGAGGTAGAGGTGGGGGAAAAGACTCACTGGGCCCTGGGGGTTTGTAAGAACTCAGTAAGCCGTAAGGGGGAGACAACCTCTCTCCCGGAGACTGGCTATTGGCGGGTACGGCTCTTCAATGGAGACAAATACGCAGCTACCACAACCCCGTTCACTCCGCTGCACATTGCTGTCAAGCCTAAGCGAGTAGGCGTCTTCCTGGACTACGAGGCAGGCAAGCTCTCCTTCTACAATGTGACGGACCGTTCCCACATGTATACCTTCACCGACATCTTCACCGAGAAACTTTGGCCTTTCTTCTACCCAGGAATCCGGGCTGGGCGCAAGAATGCAGCCCCACTAATCCTCCGTCCGCCCACGGACTGGGAATAACAAAATGGCCCTGATCCCCATCTTCCTTTGCTACGCTTAGCCCTTGAATTGTGTAGAGAGAGTTTTCCCAGCTCAGCTTCTCTATGGGAAAGAGAGCCAGCAGCAGTGGTCTGCCTACTAAGCAGTGCAGTCCCCAGCCAGAAGCGAAGCATCGCAGAAGGGAAGGGTTTTCACGCCTAGTGTTTAATGTTGGGCTTTTAAGCCTTTTCAAGGCGACGTTACACTAGGAAAGGTTTGGAGAAGGCAAACCTTTGTTAAGGTTTAAAGCAAAGACCTTGTCCTTTTCTGTAATCTGCAACTTCCGTTTCTGAGATATTGGGTTGCAGGTAAATCTGGGGGAAGAACACCTGTTAAGCTTAGTCTAGTGTTTGGCAACGGGCCATATAGGATTGCATTGGCAGTGGGCAAAGCTGGTCAAATGTGGGAAAGGCAGCCGTTTTCTGTGCACTGTAGAGGGAGGGGAATCTCCCTTGGAAGGGGTTACAAACATGCTTAAACGTTGCTTGTATAAATGGTGGAAATTATTTCTCGACAGCCTGTTTTTACCGGCAGGTCGAGTGGATGCAGGATAGGAGGAAACTGTAGTGCATAGTTGAGAATGCTATAAACCAAGGAAGCTAAGGAAACCATTCTCTCCAAGCTGATTGTTCAAAGCCACCAAGGATCGCTGAAGCTTTACTGTTGACTTGTGGCTGCAACCAAGTGGCAGAGGTGGGCTCCGACAGAAAAAGTATTGAGTCAATCATGATATTGATTTAGCTACCGAAGGAATTGCTTTCCGGCGGTATCATTTGGCGGGGTGTCTTATGAGTCGAAATGCATTTGTGATTGCATCAGAAGGGCTAGTGCACAATATCTCCCAGCTCATAGATTTTGGCCTGTGGCATTTCAGCTGTGTATCCTCAGATGCTTGTAGACTCCCTCAGAGATAAGTTGAGTGTTGGGCATCTGGATGGTGAGACAAATAGCTTATGGCATTTGCCTAGTCAGGGAAACTTCAAATTCAAAAAGAAAAACAGGGGTCAGAAATACAGTCGCTTTCAATGGAATTTGAATGTCTTCCAGTACTTCACCACAAATGTAATCTCCTGTCCTGGGCTTTCTTTAGTATAAATGAATGCCCATTGACAGGTACCGCTGAGCCAAAATAGGCACAGGAGCACATTTTCAGTATAAAACTGACCACCGACCTTCTCTCCCACTATTCAAAAGCATCTCTCTCCTGGAGATGGGCATTGGACAAAAGCCAAAAGCTGTTTGCACATTCAGAATCCAGGTAGATTGGTTTGACTGTGCAGTGATGTGCCATGGCTCTGCTAGCTACAGGATCTGTGTCCCTCTCAAATAATCTTGGCTAATCTATTGCTCTCTTATGTTTGTTAGGGGACAGCTTATACCAGGGGTGTCAAACTCGATTTAATTGAGGGCTGCATCGGGGTTAGGTTTGACCTCGGGGGGTCGGGGGTGGACGTGGCCAGGGTGGACGTGGCCAGATTGAAATCACTCGTGTCGGGGGCGCCTGTGGCCCGAGTGCTCGATCAGTGAAAATGGGTTCCCGAGCTTTGTTTTTGGCTGGGATGGCCTCTTGCAGCCCTCTGCTAGAGAAAATGGAGCGCCCTGAGCTCTGTTTTTGCTGGCAGAGGGCTGCAGGAGGCCGTCTTGGCCACAATCAGAGCTCGGGAGAGCCGTGTGTGTCTCTCCTGAACTCTATTTTCACCGGCAGAGGCACTGCAGGCCAGATTTTTGCTGTTTCCAGGGTGGCCCCCTGGGCCAGATCTAAGCACCCCCTGGGCTGGATCCAGCCCCTAGGCCTTGAGTTTGATACCCCTGGCTTATAACTTGACCAATGGTTGTACATCGTGGAAACTTTAATCCTAATGTGCCCAGTAGCATCAGTGAAAGGCTATCTATCTTTGAAAGAAAGCCTGCCTTGCTTTGTATTAGTATCTGGGCAAAATGTTAAAATACAGACAGAAAAAGATAACAGCAAATACGTGGTTAAACAGCATGCAAAATAATAAAGTGGGAGATACTATGTGCCTGTGTGTGTACGTAATTCTCTTCCCTGCTCCTTTGACCAAAAAAACAAACTAAAAACCCCCTAACAAAAATACAGCCTTTTTGACAATGGAACCTCAGCTGCCTTCATTTTAGCCTCCAAGGTTTTGTTCTGGATTTTTAAAAAATCCAAATGAAACAATTGAAGGGGGAAAAACACACAGATCCTTAACCAGTTTTCAATGTTTACAATTAGATTTCTCTTTCAAATTATGCATGAAATTCGGAGTACTTTATCTGTAAAAAAAAAAAAAAGACATCTGCAGGGTAGAAGATGCTGAGTTGAGCAAGATCAGTCTACTTTTGTTGTTTCTGGGAGAGCTGGCAGTGGCCTTTCAGAGCTTCTGCAGCATATGCTGCAGACGCCTGAACATTAAAAAATACCTACCTTTTCCAAGCAGTTGTTACATGAAAAGAGAACTTGCTTGATAGCCAAGGATTAGATTAAAAGGTAAAGGTTTTCCCTTTCAGTCGTGTCCTTCTCTAGGGCATGGTGCTGATCTCCATTTCTTGGCCAAGGAAGCCTACATTGTCCAAAGACATTGTCCCTGGTCATGTAGCCAGCATGGCTATACACCAATGGCGCACAGAACCCTGATACCTTCCCCCTGAAGTGGTACCTATTTATCTACTTGCTTTTACATGCTTTCGAACTGCTAGGTGGGCAGGAGCTGGGGCAAGAAATGGGAGCTCCCCCCTTCTTGCGGCGCTTGGGTCTCGAACTCAGGCTGTGAGCTTTCCAGCTGACAAGCTCAGCGTCTTTAACCGCTGAGCCATCACAGATTAAGTGTGAGTTAAATAAGAGCGCACCCAGAGGGAGCTTTCCTGAATAGCTGAAGGAGTTCAGAAATGGAAGTGACTATCATATTTTGAATGTGAAGACCTTGCTGCTTTCTGAGCTTGGTTGTTTGTTTGCAGATATTTCATTGTCCAACTAGGTAATATCATCAGTGCTGTACTGAATGTGAAAATTCTTGAATGTCAGAAAATATTGCTCCTGGAATCTTTCAGTTCATTCCAGTCTCCAATTAGTACTTGGCCAGTCAGAATCAAAACAAACAAAGCGACGTTTTGATGGCTCTCATATAAATGTTGTTGGCCATCTGGGAATTGAGAATTAGACAGACCTGTTGAATTTAATTTGCTTTGCCTTCTGAAGGTGTCGTATGTACGTATGCACGTGCATGAATGCAAAAGTCTAAAAGGTGGAGCTTTGAATATGACTGTATTGACAGTTAACCCACAGCTTAATGCAAGATATCAGCGTTGTACCTTCAACATTATTAATAATAAAATAATTGTTTTAATTGACAGTGGGCTGTCCATGATTTCTCATCCTAGAAAGTATCAGGGTGTAACTTAAGATTTGAGATGAGCCAAAAGTATCAAAGTTCAATCCAGACCATTTCAGACTAATGCTTGAAACAAACAAACAAAAACGACGACAAAAGGATTGCTATAGAAATGATATGGAAAGTTCAGCCTGAAAATATTCTGGCCATGAGCTGAGATATGCACATTAGGATTTTTCCTTATAATTGTATTCCTTAAAAAAGAACTCAGTACTAGAAAATATAAATATCAATTGAATTAATAATTAAATAAAATTATGTTAGAAAATACTCATTTTAGAAAAGTAACTTCCTTGGACAGTAAAAGTGACTAAGAAGCAAGTACTGCAGTGCATAAGACCAGACATGTCCCTAGAAGGCAAAATCACTAAACTCTTTGGCCATGTCATGCATAGGAATTCGCTGGAGAAAACAATTGTGTTAGCGGTAAAAGGAAAACGGGCTGCCAAAGGACACAATGGCTGGACACCCTTCAAAGCTGACACCAGCCAGAGCATAAAACAACTCGAAGAAGTGCAAGATCAGGAGATGTGGAGTGGTTTGGTCCATAGAACTGACAAATCGGACTCAATGCATAACATCATCATCAGAAAATTAATTGATCCCATTCACTTATATCGTCTGTTCTCTCACACACCAACAGCTGTTATGCAGAGACACAAAAATACATGCTCTGATCCGGAATGACATGAAGGGAATGATTAGTTGGGAAATGAAAGGAAGGAAAGCAGAGGGATGAACAACATTTGATGGAGTTCAGAGGAGGGAATAAATTCCCAAACACACAAGGAAAGAAAAGTTACAGTTAATGCATTGTAAAAATTAACGTTCGCTAGGCAAGTAGCGCTTTCCAAGTATTTTCATGCTCAGACATCCAAGTTTTTGCAGTAATAAATGTTATTTACACCTCCTTCCAGGAAGTCCTCAACTTACAACCATTCATTTACTGACTCTTCGAAGTTAAAAACGGCACTGAAAAAAAATTATGACCGTTTTTCACACAACTGTTGCAGCATCCTCGTGGTCACATGATCAAAATTCAGATGCTTGGCAACTGGCATGTACTTATGGCAGATGCAGTGGTCTGGGGTTCTGTGATTACCTTTTGCGACCTTCTAATAAGCAATGGGGAAGCCAGATTCACTTAACAACCATGTTACTAAACTGTGGTAATTCACAACATCTGTGCAAGAAAGGTCATAAAATGGGGGAAAACTCAACAGCTGTCTTGCTTAGCAATGGAAATCTGAGGCTCAGTTGTAGCCATAAGTTGAGGACTCTCTATTTACTCCTCTCTATTTAGAAGTAATTCTGCAGCAATTCTGCCCTGTTTCTTCTGATCATTTTGTACATATTAAAAAAATTCCTCATTTTCTGGAAATCTTAAAATGCTAAATAGCCCTGTCTTTTCACTATCAGAAACCAGATTCTTGTTCCTCATCCCTGTGTCAAGGCAGTACGAATTTTAATAATGTTTATAAAATATTGGCTATTTTTTTTAAACAAGTTTTATTGATTTTACAAACAAACAAAACAAAACATCATTAAACATTAAAAACATAAAACCTCTTTCCATTGTAGATCCTTACAAGGCAGGTAACATATTGCTTTATATCACGTACTTATAATTTATCCCATTTCCATATAAACACGTAAATTCCCTTTACCAAATTCCACATAGTTTCTCTTTAATCATTATTCAATCATATTTCCTTTCTGATTTATCTGCTATCCAGTCATCAACTTTATATTTTCCTCTGGCTTGTTTATAATTATTCTCATCTAGTCTTCCTCCGAGGTTTTATTATTTAATTCTTAATTAAACACACACACATAAGACATAGACATAAAAACATAAAACTTTCTTCTAGAAAGTAACTTGGCCCCAGATTACCACTTTTTGTATGGACTTCAATTGAATTCATGCTCTTCTTATATACCATTACCCTTCTTATTTACCATTCTATATCTATTATATAACTCCTCTCCACCTTTGCCTCATCTTAATTCTGTTTTATATATTTAATCTTGCTTTAAAGAAAAATATTTTTATATCTTTTGTCCATTTCTCCATTTACATCTGTCTCATTTCCAATTTAAGAAAGAATAGTTTCCCCTGGAATCACTAATCGGAGTATGATGCCTTTCTATCATTCCCCTAAATTAAAATTTAAAATAACACCTAAATCCCAATCAGATTCTGCTTAGTACATTCTACTATTTCAGAAACCAATATTACAATAATAAATCCATAACAATCAACACATTAATCCATTAAACTCCATATTCAAACTAATATTTTAAACATTCCCTTTAGTATTTTATTAAAACTTATTATCATTCATTATTAAACCTTTTAAAGTTATACCTTGATATTTTAGTCTTTTATTAGATCTTAAAAAGTTCTGATTATCTACTTATAATACAAATACCACTATTACAATACTCATGTGTACTTTGCAGAATCCCCCCCTTTTTTAAAAAAAAAAATCCCTTATATTACCCATTATCCCTAAAAAAAATTTCCTTTCCTCTATCTTGTCTTATACCTTTGTAACTTTTTCCCCCTTTTCCCTTTCCTTCTTAGCCCGCCTAAACTTTTTACCCCCTCCTCTCCAAACCTCTGCCTTCTTGATTTCCCCTTTCTGTTGCATTCCTCTTTCCTTTTACTTTCTAGCATTCTGTTGTTTTTGCATCTTCTTTTTCTCTTTCATAAACATTTTTTTATTTCTTAAGTCCTTCCTTTTCGCTGCTCTCTTTCTCCTTTCTTTCTTAGTCACACCGTTTAGTTCATTAAAAATGGCTTCTTCTTCCTCGGCTTCTTCCAGCTGTTGTTTAATTTGTTGACACATGACAAGCGCCATATCTAGGAAACAAAGGGCTTCTCCCATAACATCTTTGCCTTCTTTCTTTATTTTTAAATGTTTTTTTAGTTCATCAAGAGATAGAGCCATTTTAAACTGTTTCTTCTTCTCTTTCTGTATCCTCTTCTTAAACCAAACAGTTATTTCCAAACTTAAAACAGTTCCCAAAAATCCCAAAGTCCCACAGTCATCAAACAGTCCAGGCAGAGTACAAGCTTCTTCTTTTTACAATTTCTCTTCTAGGGGTGAAGTCAAATTAGGGAAAGAAAAAACGTCCAATCTGTGCTTTAAGTCTTTCTTAGAATTAATTTCTATTCTCTTTATCTTCAAGGCATCTCCTCCAGCAAAGTCTTAGAGTAAAAATTTGTTTTCCCAAGCCTCTCCCTTCCCACTAATAACAAAGGAGTTTAGGTTTTACCTTCTATCAAAAGGCTGGTTTCCCTTGTCCATTTGTTAATTCCATAAGGGAGGGAGAGTAACTTCCCCTTTTCGTCACTTTTCTTCGCAGCTGAGAACATCAATCGGGAACATTATAGCTTCCAAGTCATTACTTTCCCAGGTGTTAAATATGTCCTTAAGGTCCCAGTTCGACCAAGAAAAAACTTCCTTAAAAAAAAAAAAACTCCTTCTCCCTCCTGCGCATTCTTTATCCAATTGCCGGCTTCTTTATGGTGGCCATAAAAGACCACCGCTGCACCATCTTGAGAGAAGGGGGGTATTGCCGGCTGGGGGGGGAGTTGCGACGCTCCTCACCCCCTTCCGGATCCCCCCTTTCTTCAGCTGCCCCAACAGGGCAGCCTTAGCCTCCAAATCCGTCAGAATCGGAGGCACCAAGGCGGCTAGCCCAGGCGGGATCGCAGAGAAGGCGAATCCCTGCTGTCACCGAAGCCGACAAACCGGAAGTCCAAATATTGGCTATTTTCACAAAGCTTGGAATGTATTGTCTATTGGAGTTAAATGCTCCTGTTTAGGAAAAAAAAAAAAACCAATGCCATTTTAGAAGGGAAAAGCTGGAGCTTTATTATTGAAGAGAAGCAAAGGGTCACATAACAGATAAGAAAGGAATGCAAGGACAGACATTAAGCTCAGCCACAGAGATAAGCTGTGCCCATTGGGATAGGGAGAAAGCAAGGTTTATGGGGGAAAAGTTGGAGTGGTTTGGTCCATAGAACTGACAAATCGGACTCAATGCATAACATCATCATCAGAAAATTAATTGATCCCATTCACTTATATCGTCTATTCTCTCACACACCAACAGCTGTTATGCAGAGACACAAAAATACATGCTCTGATCCGGAATGACATGAAGGGAATGATTAGTTGGGAAATGAAAGGAAGGAAAGCAGAGGGATGAACAACATTTGATGGAGTTCAGAGGAGGGAATAAATTCCCAAACACACAAGGAAGAAAAGTTACAGTTAATGCATTGTAAAAATTAACGTTCGCTAGGCAAGTAGCGCTTTCCAAGTATTTTCATGCTCAGACATCCAAGTTTTTGCAGTAATAAATGTTATTTACACCTCCTTCCAGGAAGTCCTCAGCTTACAACCATTCATTTACTGACTCTTCGAAATTAAAAACGGCACTGAAAAGAAATTATAACCGTTTTTCACACGACTGTTGCAGCATCCTCGTGGTCACATGATCAAAATTCAGATGCTTGGCAACTGGCATGTACTTATGGCAGATGCAGTGGTCTGGGGTTCTGTGATTACCTTTTGCGACCTTCTAATAAGCAATGGGGAAGCCAGATTCACTTAACAACCATGTTACTAAACTGTGGTAATTCACAACATCTGTGCAAGAAAGGTCATAAAATGGGGGAAAACTCAACAGCTGTCTTGCTTAGCAATGGAAATCTGAGGCTCAGTTGTAGCCATAAGTTGAGGACTCTCTATTTACTCCTCTCTATTTAGAAGTAATTCTGCAGCAATTCTGCCCTGTTTCTTCTTCTGATCATTTTGTACATATTAAAAAAATTCCTCATTTTCTGAAATCTTAAAATGCTAAATAGCCCTGTCTTTTCACTATCAGAAACCAGATTCCTGTTCCTCATCCCTGTGTCAAGGCAGTACGAATTTTAATAATGTTTATAAAATATTGGCTATTTTCACAAAGCTTGGAATGTATTGTCTATTGGAGTTAAATGCTCCTGTTTAGGAAAAAAAAAAAGGCAATGCCATTTTAGAAGGGAAAAGACAGAGTTTTATTATTGCAGAGAAGCAAAGGGTCACGTAACAGATAAGAAAGGAATGCAAGGACAGACATTAAGCTCAGCCACAGAGATAAGCTGTGCCCATTGGGATAGGGAGAAAGCAAGGTTTATGGGGGAAAAGTTACATTTGAAAATTCTAGAATTAGGCAACCACAGCGTGAGGGTAGTCCTTGACTTACCATCACAGTTGGAACCATCAGTAAGCAATGGTCAAGTGTTAAGTGAGTCGCCCCTCATTTTATGACCTTTTTTGCCACAATTGTCAAGGAAATCACTGCGGTTAATTGCACCGGTTCTTAAGCAAATCTGGCTTTCCCCATTGATGTGGCTTGTCAGAAGCCATCTTAGAAGGTTCACCTATGGGAATCACAGGACGCATGCTGGTTGCCAAGTGCCTAAATTTTGATCATGTGACTGTGGGGATGCTGTGACAGTCCTAAGTGCGAGGATCAGTCCCATATCCCCTTTTTTTTCAGAGAGCAGTTTCAATCCAAGTCCTTAACAATCTGTTTTATTTGTGGCTAAATCTGGATGGTAGGTTTAACATAGTGATTCTTTGCTAATGGGAATTATGAACGATTACAAATCTTGGACCAAAATTTCAGGGTAGACATTTTGTCTTCGTTTAAAATAACATCAGCAAATGTCTGTCCTTTTAACAATGGTCTTAGATTCATTTGGAGTTCCCTGTTCACAAAACTGAAATTTCCAATTGGTGGTTTAATCCTGATTATAAGCCAATTTGTTGAAGAATTTATCTCTTGGTTATCAATCTGAAAAAAAACCCAGATTTGCAACGAAGTGATTTTAATAACCCAGTTAAATCATCATGTTATGCTAAAAAGCTTTGTTCTCTTTTCATGATAAGAAAGCTAAACTGTGAAAGCTAAATGCCTTGGTTGTGATCTGGGTTCACAAATTTCACAAGCAATCAGGCTGCTGTATTATTATTTTTACTCATTATTCTAACCCCTGTGATTTTTCAAAGCGTTAAACCAGGCCTATTTCAAAGCAGTCTATGCCATTATTTGTAGTAATCTCTATGGCACTATATAGTTGAAATTTAGCTATATATCAAACTGGCCAGAAGCATTATTTATAATTCAGTTATTCAAACAGCATTAGTTCTGCTTATTCCAGCAGAAGAGAGAGTATCTCTTGAGTAGAAATTTCTCTCACTGGTTAAATCTGGAGTTGTACAGATTTATATTCAAGAGTTATATTCAAGTTTGGAAAATGGAGAGTTTACAGGAAACACTCTTTGAATGTTAAGTGGGAATGCTACCAAGATTGAAAGAATGCTACTTTCAAAATATAAAATCTATTCAATGGAAGATCCCCTGAACTCTTTGCTACTTTACAATCACTTTAGATTCACTTTTGCAGACAATGGCTCAGGAGTGTCCTTTTTTACACGCTTCTAATGATTCAGATAATTATTTTGTATTGAGTATTTAGTTGATTCAAGCTTCAATCTTAGTGTTAGCTTCTTCGTGTTTCTGAATTAAGTAGTCCAAGCTATAGTGCATGAAAATGTAAATTTTGTTTGGACAACTAGTTGTCTGAAATGCTATAGGGTTTCCTGCCTAAGCAGGGGGTTGGACTAGAAGACCTCCAAGGTCCCTTCCAACTCTGTTATTCTGTTCTATTCTGTTCTGTTTTATTCTATTCTATTTCTATTCTATTCTAATTCTATTCTCCCCTCCCACTTTAGCAGAAACAGTAGATGCTGTTGAGAAAGCCTTTGTTCCTTTTGCTTGCTCCAGCTTTCTATCCAGTGCCTCTTCTGTTTTCATCTACAGTACAGGTAGTCCTCGACTAACAACAGTTCCTTTAGTGACTGTTCAAAGTTACAAATTGCCCCGAGAAAAGTAACATACGTTTTTCGCATGACCTTTGCAGCATCCCCATGGTCATGTGATCAAACTTCATATACTTGGCAACTCATTTATGACAGATGCAGTGTCTCAAGGTCACATGATCAGCTTTCGTGACCTGATAAGCAAAATCGATAGGGAAGCCAGATTTATTTAACAACTATGTTACTAAGTTAACAACTTCAGTGATTTGCTTAATCGTGGCAAGAAAGATTGTAAAATGGGGTAAAACTCACTTAACTGCCTCACTTGGCCACAGAAATTTTGAGTTCAATTATGTTCGTAATTTGAGGGCTACCTATATCGTGTTTCCACTTAACCTTTCTATTAATAATCTTCTGGACCTGTTTCTATCAGATTTTTGCCTAAAATACTGTATGAAGTCTTCATAGGCTCACATCGTTAACAACTTCCAGGTGGCCAAGACAAAGCATCTCTTTGGATAAGACTTTTCTCCCACATCTGACACCTTGGACCACCAAATGTCACTGCCAAACAAACCCTTCACTGTGAGAAAGCAAGTGCTGAGACAGGAAAAAGCATTTTGTTTCCCTTTTATCTTCATTGTAATACAAATATTGTGGGATCTGTATCTAAGACATGTCCTAACAGTTGAATTAGAAGGAGGGTGAATTAGAAGCCAAGGATATCATAGAAGGAACATGACACCCAGTAACAATTGAAAACTTTATTTAAGCAATCATTAAAAAGAGAACAGAAGATACAATATGGAAAATACAGCATTGATAGATTCCTGGATTGGAGATAAAAATGATTGCCTTACAAGATTCTGACCATTAATTATTTTATATATATATATATTTATCTACAGCTGTTTACTGAGTGAAGCAATTCTGGAATTGTGAGCTAATCAAACAATCCGATTATGTAAAACAAGGAATAATCTATCAGCAGCCAAATGATTGATAGGCCCAGTGCACTGGTAGGATCCCAGTAACTCTGCATGTGGGAAAGTATAGTGAGATGGTTCTGTTTATAATATAGGTAGGCCTCGACTTACACTCATTTAGTGACCGTTCAAAGTTACAATGGTGGTGAAAAAGTGACTTGTGACTGTTTTCCACATGACGATTTGTAGTATCCCCGTGGTCATGTGATCAAAATTTGGGTGCTTGGAAACTGACGTGCATTTATGATGGTTGCAATGTCCCAAAGGTCACCCTTTGTGACCTTTTGACAAGCAAAGTCAATGAGGAAGCCAGATTTAGTTAACAACTGTATGTTTTCCCCAATACGACTTGCCCTGAAAATAAGCTCTGCTCCGATTTTCACATCTGCACCTAAAATAAGCCCCAGCCCCAAAACAAGGCCTAGTTAAGCCTCACCTCAGTTGCAGTAGAAACCCTGGTTTGTTTCACTCCACCAAATTTTGGAAGGCTTGTTGTGTTGTTGCATGAGTGGTGGAACTGTCGCGAGGCTTGTCATGTCTGCCGCTGCTCGATTGCTGCAAGGTTTGTTGTGCTGCTTGTGTGCGCAATGACACAACAAATCTTGCAGCGTCCTGCCATGAGTGGTGGCACCAGTGTGACGAGCTTCACGGCGTCCTGTGAGGTTCATTGCGCAGTTGCAGCTGCTCATCGGCACCAGTACTGCCGCTCACACACGCAACAGCACAACAAAGGGTAGAGGGAAATTAAGACATCCCCGAAAATAAGGCCTAGCGCTTATTTCAGAGGTCGAAAGAAAATAAAACAAGGTCTTATTGTTGGGGAAACACTGGTAACAACTGCAGTGATTCACTTAACTGTGTCAAGAAAGATCGTAAAATGGGGCAAAACTCATTTTACAACTGTCTTGCGTAGTGACAGCAATTTGGGGCTCAATATTGATCATAAGTCAAGAACTACTTTTAAATCATTTGCCTCTACAGCAGAACCGCAAAGCTTCCACCCACACCGTCTTCTTTGATATCATTCCTTACCTTAGTGCCTTCTGAATAATCTGGCCCACCAAGCCCATCCTTTTGCTTTTACATTAAACACAATCTCCCCCTGCATATCTTTGTACACGTTGATTTCATTCTCCCCAGCTCCCGAATGGAAGGTCACATTACTTTCTCCGCATGAGACCTGCAACACGGCATTGTCCTGCACAGCATGTGGTTCCTTGGGAAATTTCTCTATCGTCTTATTTAGGCACTGCCGTAGCTCCTCTGACCCTTCAAGGGAGACCAGTCGTAGGGAGACATTCAAGAGGCTGCCAAGGTTGAGGGGTTGGCGCCCCAGCCTTGCCACATAGACTTGTGAATTGGTTTCTTTGACCGTGTAATATGTTTGGCCATCCACCCAGAACACCTCAATATAGTTTTCTCCTTTTCCTGACACAAACTCCTTCCTCGTCCCGTTACACCTGAGGATCATCTTGGCATTCTCCTTCACAATCCGTGGCTCTGATTCAAATTTATTGACAGCAGTGTCGAAGCACTTTTTCATGGCCTCACAAAACGGTTCGGATTCCTTGGCTTCCAGCAGGACTGTCGCAGTGAGATCTTTAGGGATGGTTTCTGTGTTATCTCCTTTAACAAGGACAACGCTGGTGGCCACATTGTTCCCAAATGGATATCTGACACCTATTCCTTTTTCCTTCAATAATAATAAAATTGAAACTAATGAAAATAACAAAAAAACCAGGATGAAAATTTTGAGAATTTTGATGAAAGGCAGATTCACTGGGTACTTGCGGAAGATGCAGGACACAGTATTTTTGATGCCACTCTTTATGTTGTGCCACAACATTGTGCGTTGTTGTAAGAGGACCCCCCGGATTTTCTTCAGGTAGGAAGATCTACTAACCAGTTTGAACTCATTAGCTTCTTCATCAAGCAGAAAAGGCTTAGGGAAATCATTCTTCTCTTTCATAGTTGGCAAAAGCTGTCAAGGGAGAAAAAAAAAAGAGTTTGGAATTAGGGACTCCTAAGCCATAAAATGGAAAACAACATATTGCCATGACTGCCACAGTACTGGCAAAGCCTCTAAATGGTTTTCTTTGAACTTTTAAAGAGGTTAAGATTTTGCTAGGATTGCCCAGTCTCACCGGGTCAAAGCTGCCCCTTATCTGAGAAGGTAGCTAACGCCTGCTTCTTTGGTTTATCCCACTATCAAACACAAATTAAAAAAACACTTCGATCATATGCTTTATAGGTAGTCCTTGATTATGACCACAAAGGGAACTGGAACTTCCATCACTACTGGATGCAGTCATTAAATAAGGTGGGCTCAGTTTTATGATCCTCTATGCCATTAAGTGAATCACCAGTCATTAAATGAATCCCTATTGTCATTAAGTGGATCCAGCTTTCCCCATTGAGTTCGCTTGCCAGAAGCCACCTGTGGAGATCACAAATGGCAATAACATGACTTAAAGACACTGCAACTACCATAAATACTTGCTGGTTGCCAAGTGCCTGAATTTTGACCATGGGGACACTGTGAAAGTCAAAAGTGTGAGGACCTGTTATCACGTTAACATCATAAGTGAATGTTTGTTAAATGAGTGGTTATAAGTCATATACCTGTATATTATTTATACAAACAAACATACAACATACATACATACATACATACATACATATATATATATATATATCTTACGCGGAGAAAACCCGAACAACTATATGTATGTATGTATATGTATATATATATGTATATATATATATATATATT